>NC_012875.2:33531171-33770462 GCF_000003195.3 Sorghum bicolor | reverse complement strand
AGTTTTAGTATATTATTCTAGCTAACTGCTATAGTATACATGTGTAATGTTTTGAATTGTTATAAATTATAGTATATTTGTAGCATATTAATATTATTCTTGTATTATTTTGTAGTATTATATTTTAGTAAATACTTTATGAATTAGATTTAGATTATTCTAGTCTATTACTTGGCTTAATATATTCTAGTAGTGTTTACCTACCAAATTTATTCTAGTAGTGTTTTGTATATATTATTGTTTGTACTATATTATTCTAGTATTGTTTTTTAGTATATTATTCTAGTGTATTACTTGGCTTAAAAGATTCTAGTATTAATTTTTAGAGCACTCCATTCTAGCTAGTATACATTGTAGTGTTTTGAATTGTTATAAATTATAGTATATTTGTAGTATATTAATATTATTCTTGTATTATTTTGTAGTATTATATTTTAGTAAATACTTTATGAATTAGATTTAGATTATTCTAGTCTATTACTTGGCTTAATATATTCTAGTAGTGTTTACCTACCAAATTTATTCTAGTAGTGTTTTGTATATATTATTGTTTGTACTATATTATTCTAGTATTGTTTTTTAGTATATTATTCTAGTGTATTACTTGGCTTAAAAGATTCTAGTATTAATTTTTAGAGCACTCCATTCTAGCTAGTATACATTGTAGTGTTTTGAATTGTTATAAATTATAGTATATTTGTAGTATATTAATATTATTCCTGTATTATTTTGTAGTATTATATTTTAGTATATACTTTATGAATTCTAGTCTATTACTTGGCTTAATATATTCTAATAGTGTTTACCCACCAAATTCTAGTCTAGTAGGGTTTTGTATATATTATTGTTTGTACTATATATTATTCTAGTATTGTTTTTTATTCTAATGTATTACTTGGCTTAAAAGATCCTAGTATTATTTTTAGAGCACTCCAACACTTTCATTTGTAGTAGTATTAGTGTATTTCTTATCTTATATAGAATATATATATATGTATGGTTGCAGACATAGAAATGGCTGATCGTCCTCATGATGATCCTGATTATATGGAAGATGCCATTCAAAATATGATCGACGACGGTAGTCAGTACTTTGCTGATTACCACGACATCATGCAAGGTAATCCTACTGAGCAACAAGAGGGCAATGCCCCTGAGCAACAACTTGTCGTGCAACAAGAAGAAAATACTGGCGAGGTATGTAAATGTAAACATATATAAATAATGCATCTCTTACATTAGGTTTTAGACTTATTACTTGGTTATTAATTTAGTATTTTTGTTTCTATATGTACGTGTAGCCTTCTGGATCGACCTCTACGGGAAGAAGCGTACCTCCACGAGGGCCAAAGAAGCCGTTGGAGGGCCGCTATGTAATCTCTGAGTTTGAGATAGCTACAGGCAGACCACTTGGTGAGCATGCAAATAAATATGTTAGTCACTGTGGATATCTTGTAAGAGATCAAATACCGATCAGTTGTCGTGAATGGAGAGAGAAGCGAGGTGCTCCTGAGATCAGTTTTGTCTCTGATCGTGACAAGGAGTTAGTTTGGAAAGCCGTCACAGACGTTTTCACCTTCGACACCAACGATGAAGAGTTGAAGGTGCGAATTTATGACTGGACTATGAAGAAGATGGCAGTACTCTTCCAGAATTGGAAGAAGTCTTTGTACAATAAATATGTCAAGAAAAATGAGACTCCAGATTTCAACCTCAAGCAATATGTAAAGCTGAGGGCCTTCTGGGATGATTTTGTGCAGTACAAAACATCAGAAGAGGGCGAGGAACGAGCCAATAGAAACAAAGAGAATGCCAGTAAAAAGGCATACCACCATCATATGGGATCAGGTGGTTATAAGAGTGCTGCTCCCAAGTGGGACCGAATGGAACAGGAGATGCTTGCTAGGGGGGTGACACCCGAGACAATAGCAAAGAATTGGAGCGAGCGCTCCAAGCATTGGTTCTACGGTCATGGGGGAAGCGTGGACCCAGACACCGGGGCGCTAGTTTGGGGCCAAGAAATCTCTAGAGCAGCAGAGAGACTAGTCCGTGCACGAGAGGCGGTTCAGTCTGGTGAGTTCAGGCCTAACAGGGAGAAGGATGAACTCACCTATGCGCTTGAAAATCCTGAGCACGGTGGGCGTACGAGAGGCTATGGGGCAGTTCCGTGGCTGCAATCATTCCAAGCCGATCAAGATACCTACAGAAGCCGCCAGAGAAAGAAGGATGAGGAGGCAGAGCGGATCCGCCGCCTGGAAGCTTTTGTTCTGCAGTCACAAGAGCGCGAGAAAGCTCGTGAAGAATGGATGCAGGCAGAGATTCAAAGGCAAGTGCAAGCAGCACTTAGTCAAATGACGAAAGGGCAAGGTACATCACAGCCTGAGGTCAATGTTAGCCCCCCAGGCCAGTTGAAAAGCAGCTGCGCATCCACGGAAGTACCAACCATTCAGGATGACACGAAGCTACACTTCCCCGTGGATGATGTCACAGAGGCTTTTACTACCTGTGAGCTGCATGTACCAGATGGGAATGCCACCAAAAAGGTGGCTATCGCTGTTGTCAACCCTATCGACCGAACGGGCACTCCAAGAATCCATAATCGACCAGTACCTGGTGGATATGCTAGCGTCTCGGTTGATAGGGTTGAGAAAGGTTGTGGCAATGTGCCACTAGACATAGAAGGGGGAGACGGAGAGAAGACCTTAGGTGAAGCTGAGAAGACATTTATTTGTTGGCGCAAGCGCTTCATAATTATTCCTCAGCATAGGTTTGTGTGTGATTTTACTTCTTATATTATTTATTATGTATTGAAATTTAAAAAAAGTTTACTCACAAAACTTGTAATTGTTTTCTTTGCAGGGACTCCTCCAACCTAAGTCCAGTTCTCTCCCCAGCGCATCATAGTGCTGCGGGCGGTGACAATGCTGGATCTCCTCCAACACCTGCGGCGGCCACACCGACCCCGCCACCGCCTCCACCACGGTCTCCACCTCCTCCACCGAGGTCTCCAACTCCTCCACCGCGTTCTCCAACTCCTCCACCGCGTTCTCCAACGCCAAAAAGATCGGCCCCACCCCCTCCACCACCTGCACCGCCCTCTCCAAAGAGTGCACGGTCGGTCCCCTCGCCTCCAAAGCGAGGTAGTAAGAAGCGGTCCGCCCAAGAAGGACCGAAGTCATCGGTCCCACCTCCAAAGAAGGCTGCCTCAGCAAAGAGAGCTAAGACGCCAGAAAAATTACCTTACGAAAAGAGTGAAGAGGAGGTAATTGCTACATCTAAAGCTGAGGTCCAACAATTTTTTGATAAAATAAAGGAGGATAGGAAAAAACGGCTTAACCTAGAAAAGCCGTACTTTTATGTGAAGCCATCGGAACTGAGGCAGAAGGTGGCGGACCATCAAAAGAAGCAACGCGAAGCTCAGAAAAAGCTAGCACTTTCGGACTATGAGCGGTCTCTGGTCAAGTCTTCACAGCCTACTAAGAAGAGAGTAGGAAAGGGGGTCCCACAGCTCGGAGAAGTATCAAAACCGGTGCCCCCTTTGATTGTGCCAAATCAATACGGCTCAAATGAAGACTTGATGCCAAAGAAATCCTTAGCGTTGTCTGAGCTAGACTCGCTTGAGAGTTACTTTGGACAGAGCGGTTTAAATATAGAAGAAATTACCGCCATTCTTGGATGCCATACATTTGAAAAAGCCGAGGTAGTTGATCAATGGAGGGCAAGATATGAACCGGGCAGGAGTCTATTCGACCCTAAGCGTTTACACGAGCTCGGCACACAAATGTTTGCAATAAACAAATGGTGCATTGAGGCGTTTAAAAGGGGAGAGAATTGGATTTCTGTTCGTATTAGACAACATCACTACTTCCGTGGAGATGACCTCATATATGTGCAGTTCGAAGAATTGCACCAATTATGCCACCTCGACGCTCTTGACAAATCTCTTGTCAGCTGCTTTTGTCTGTAAGTATTTTTTTCTTTTTATTATACTTCTAACTTCTTTAATTACATGTATATAATCCTTACACACTTAGGATTTGTATGTATATATGCAGGCACCAAATGAGAGAGCTCAGAATGAGAAATGACAATAGTATTGGGTTCGTTGACCCTTATATTGTTTTCAAGGCTCCGTAGGCAGTGTGGACAGCAGATTATGAGACAGAAATCTGCACCAATCTTATGAGGTTCTTTGTGAACCAAAAAGAAAAACAAAAAATACTCTTCCCCTTCAACTTCGAGTGAGTTATATAGTTATTAAGTGCATGCATATTTTATTTTACATTATAGGACTGACCCTATATATGTGTGTGTGTAAACAGCTTTCACTGGATACTTATGGTCATTGAAATTTCCAAGAACCGATTGATAATCTTTGACTCAATGAGAAAACCACAAGAAAATTATCAACAAATGGTAAACGTTATTCAAAGGTACGTAATGTCGATCTCAGCTAAAAAATATCATAATATGACTCTGTAATTATTAGTTCATGATCCACAATGGCTGTGTATAGGGTTTGGGAAAGATTCATTGACCGTGAACATCTCAGTGGATGTAAAGCGCCGCTTAACATAATACATCCACAAGTAAGTTCTACTAGCTAACAAACTTTCGCTAACTTTTAGCCTTCTTATTGTCGTGGTCATGAATATTTTTATATATATACATCGTACAGTGGTGTTTAAGACAAGAAGGGGGGAACAATCTATGTGCATATTACGTGTGCAAATTCATGATGGCACAAGTCAATCAAACACCCACAGAGACGCTCAGAGTACGTTACATGTCTCTTTTCATTATCTCCTGAATTATATTGAATAACTTAGATAACTAATACCTTTTTTATTTATTTCAAATTAAAGACGGAATGGCTGAGGGAAAAGGTCCTACAACAAGACCGAATCAAAGCTATCCAAGAGACGATAGCAGGATTTCTCTGCGACCAAGTGATCAATCCAAACGGCGAGTTTCACTTCAACGGCAACGAAACTCTTATACCAAACAACGATGATCATTTGTATCGTTTGTAGACATTGGGAGAACAAACTCTATGTATATATGTGTTACGAATTTTGTACATATAAAACTATATATATATAAAGCTTTTTACATATATATTTAATTTTTGATGTGGTCTATTCATTTTATTATAGGCAAAGCTTAATTATTAAGCTAAGCCTATAATTTTCATTTATATATGCTTAATATGCGTGTAATAAAAATATATTATTGTATCAGCAAAACATGTATTGAAAAACCTATTATTATATATTATATATAAACAATAAACATAACCGAAGAAGTGAACCAAAAAAAAAGAAAAAGAAACCCTTTAACACCGGTTGGTAATACCAACCGGTGTTAAAGGGTCCTGCAACGTGGCAGCCCTGGCAGGACCCTTTAACACCGGATGCTATTACCAACCGGTGTTAAAGGGGGGGCTTTAGCCCCGGTTACCGGAACCGGGACTAAAGGGTGAGCCTTTAGTCCCGGAAGGGCAGCACCGGCTCGGGAACCGGGGCAACAGGCCCTTCCCGACCGGTGCTAATGCCCGAACGTGTGGCAGTGTGACATACAACTTTTAAATGTCACTAAGTCACTATGCCTAACATATAATGTCACAAAATGGATGATATAGTAACATTCTAACAATTGTTATACTAAAAACGTTAAAAAACCATGTATTTCTTGTAGTGATAGCAAACATACCTAGCAAAACCTTTGTTGCATAGCTAGATAGTTTATTTATTCTATAGGTTTCAACTAGTGGAAATTAGAGGTCATAGTAAGAAGTAGATTTTAAGTTGCCTAATTCACCCTCTCATAGGCATCACAGTCCCAATAAGACCGAACATGTCTAATTCATGTTAGTATTGAGTCATCATGTCATATCAGCATATATAGTTGAAACCTATTTGGACCTTTGTTGGAGCCAAGGACAAGTTTAGGGACCTAGAATCAAAAGATAAATAATTTGGGACCTAGATGACATTGTCCTCCAAATTTAGAGACCACTATACTCAAATTGTTCGTTTAGTTTAGCCGCCATGTCATCCTCTTTCTCCAGCTCACGTTTTAGTCCCACAAGCCATGTTTGGCATCTTAGAAATATATTGGAGCTGATGTATTTTCTAGTGCACAACAACACCATTAAAAATTTCTATTATAATTGTAAAATTTGTTTTGGTATTCACAACAATACCCTAGTGGCTAGCAAAATGTAAGAACACAAGAATGAGCAAAAATAAAAGAACGGAAAACAATACGTCGTGTTGTAGCTATAGCCCAAGACCGCAAGAAGAATGCCCACCAATTCATGAAGCGGATGCTTGTCTACCTCCTTGTTCCTCACAGTTTTTCCAGCGGGGGTCCTTGTTTGCCTCCTTGTTCCTCACAGTTTTTTCAGCGGCGGGTGTGGGCGGCACGACGATCTAGCATGATAGTGAGTCTGCAGCACAACGGCAGCGGCGGGTGATGGCGGCGCAGGGCGAGCATGCAGTAGAACAGCAGCGAACTCAACGGCTAGTCCAATTAACATGCTTTTTCCGTCTGCTGACGAAGGTCACCGACCCACCGTGCTACCACCAGCGCCTTTGAGTCACCAAGTGAGAGAATCGATGGTCGCGACTTGCGAGAGGATGAGCCCGGTTTTTTTTGGTTCTCTCTAGAGCAGATTTTTATTTTGTGATTGGATTGGACCGAGTCGGGTAAAAAAATTCTGTAAAATACCACTTCTTTTATCGTGTGGTCTATTAATAAAAGTTTTTCAAGAATAACTTAAATTTAACTATGTTTGTACAATTTTTTTAATAAGATGAGTAGTCAAATTTAGGATTAAAAAAATTAAATGTTTTATAATTTAAAATGGAGGGAACATTTCTTGAGAGAATTCTTGTGAGCCACTATAAAAGATCATGATTCCTTGTGAGCCACTGAAAAAGTTCAACGGACTTCAATGCCACTACTCCAATTTTTTTTTGCCCTTCAGGCCTGCCGTTAGATTAAGCACTAACGGTGTCAAACTGCAAATGTAAAAACTCAAAAATACCCTTAGGTGTAAATATGTTGTAATTTTTTTTGATTATCTTAATAACTTTAAATGGAAAAAGTCAAAACTACAAAGTTATAGATCTCATCGGGATCTATAAATTTTATATAAAAATTATTTTCATTCAATAACGCAAAAAAAGATATGTTTTTTCTAAGATATATATTAACCATATCAAAACATATCTTTTGCGAAATTAAATGAAAATAATTTTTATATGAAAATTGTAGATCTCGACGAGATCTATAACTTTCCAGTTTTGAGTTTTTTCATTTGAAGTTGTTAAGATGTTCAAAAAAATTAATAGCATATCTTTTTTAATAACGGCTTTTCAATTTGGATATGTACCTTTTCAAACAGCAAATAGTTAAGATCTACAACTCATCCAAACAGCTTTTCTATCTAAATTGAAAAATTACGGGCTTGTATTTTACACCTGCTTTAGGTCTATAAAACTATGTTTCCAAGCAGCCCCTAAAGAATATTTGTATCGTTCAGTAAATACCAAATGATATAAGCCAAAAACTATTCCTACGAGCTGTTGAGCTAGTGATAAAAAAGTACATATCTTCTCATAGTTATCTCTTTTGAATCCAAACTGGTGCAGCTAATAAAATAACTAATTATTAGTTTAACTTTAAGATAATAAATATCTCACTAGTTGGACCAAATGAGATAATAGCAACTACTAGTTATCTTAGTAGCATTTTTTATTAGCTATGTATTCAAACATCCTCCAGCTAATAGTAAGCTAGCTAATACATATTAGATATGAGCTATTAGTCAGCTAATTAGCAGATAATGAATCCAAACAGGGCCTAAGTTGAAAGAAAAGGAGACATAAACATATACATGTATATATGGTCCCATTTTGTAAAAAGCATGTGTCTATACGATAGTGGCATAAAGTTTTGCTGGAACTTCACGAGTCGTATCAAGGCTTAGTGTTTTGCTTTGTATGTTTTGCTTACTAGTTGGGCTGAACCTTGCTTTTGTTTCCTCTTGTGTGTTTAAGTCTTATGAAGTTAGTTTGTACTGACTATCAGCTATGTATCATCCTCGGAAGGTAGAGTCTAAAACTTTATTCCATTATCTAAAGTAGCAGAATCAAAGTTTATATGACCACCAAAAAGGAAGGCTATAAATCAAGAAAATGTGCATATTTACATTCTGTTGAAGTGAAGTGTATTGATATAAGGTGGTATTCAAAGTGAAGAGATCAATTTCAAATGTGAAACTATTATCTTGATACAAAGCAAGAACTTGACTTGAGGAAAGATGGAAGGTTTTGTGCAACCTCTCCACTGAGGAAGATCTTTCTAGTGTTGCTATAACGTGAGGTTTAGGAAGAGCCAAATGCACAATAAGTCATACCAAACAAACCTTTAATGTTCAAATTCAGGATATATTGTGAAGGGACCATGACATCTAAAAGAAGCTGAATTAGTTGACTTAAAAACTCCTTGGCCAATTAAAACCTACTCCCTCCGTTCCAAATTATAAGTCATTACAAGAATCTTGGAGAGTCAAACCATTTTCAAGTTTAACAAAAAATATAGAGAGAAATATAAAGGTTTATGTCATAAAATAGGTACCCTATGAAAATATAACTAATAAAGAATCTAATGATACTTGGTTGGTACCAAAAATGTTATTATTTTGCTATATAAATTTGGTCAAACTTGAAAAACTTTGACTCTCCAAGATTCTTGGAATGACTTATAATTTGAGACAGAGGGAGTACTTATCAAAACCATGCAATATATCTATCTAGATGTGTAACATTTTTTTTGCTAAGTGTCATTCACCTCTACCATAAAAGAAACCCTAAGTTTTAATGCTACACAACCAAAGGAAAGCAAATGATGTGGAAGCTTAAGTGAGATAGGGAATGTAAATTAGGTAACTCCGTGAATAGCATGAGCTTTTCCAAGCGCAAGTGAGATCTCTGAGATGGAATCTCCCAAGCCAATCCCCGCCATCTTCATTGTCAAGCTCCTGACTCAAACACTACGGATCTCATCCCCTCTGGTACAAGTTAAGCAATCACACCATAAACGCAGTTATTGTGACCTTACAAAATTATACAAGTCCCTAGTGTGTAATAATGGTGCACTCAAACACCGTGTGGCAAGAGATATGCAAATCCCACTGAACATTAAGCTTAAGCCTAAAGCAAAATGCCAATTGAATATTCAAACTAGCCTAAGCACTCCGCACTAATCGTTTAATATTTCCACTGCACATATATGCTAACCATCAAAGAGTGGAAATTTGTTCGCAAACTTCTGACTTGTATCAACAATGCACCTATGTAATAATGTGGTCATTGTAGGAACATGCCGAATAAAAAGACGTGGAGGTAGCCGATTAGATTTGACCTACATCGAGTCACCTCAGTACCTCACCAATGTGTAATGCTGATGGTCTTAACAAAACTTAACCCATTGAGCGAGATAACATCATTTGTTGACAACGCTGATGAAATAATTGCATCAATCACACGCGTGCACGCACACACAAAAGAAAAAGAAAAACACTTCGATAAAAAGCACTCGTAAATGAGACTTCTCACTTCCAAGTAGTTCCAAGATATTCTGGAATTTAGATGAACAAAACACAACAGTAAAAAAAAGATCCAAGGCCAACAATAAGGATCAGTCTAGCCTACAATATTGTACATCAATATACAAAACAAACAAATAAATAGTACGCCTCAATCTCCTTGGCTTTTATCCCAAAATCGTCAAATGATTATGGCATGCCAGAAACAAGATATTGTTTTGCTTTCAATCATAATACTGATAAGAACCAAGAAAGCAATTGTTTCCAACCTATTCAACCAAAATCCATGGACTCCAAAACTCATGGTGCCTCAGAAATGGGGAGGCCAGACAATAGTTGCATGAATCCCTCCAGCATGAATGCGTGATGGATCAGTTTTGTCCAGCATGAATCCCTCCAGCAGAAATGAAGTTTCCACTTGGCGATTGCCTCAATGTCTCGTAGTTACACTAGTATGTTCCCATTCTCATTGGTGACAAAATTGATACCTAAGGCAAATTGGAATATTGGATATAGTCCTATACAACTACCCTGTTACCCCTATTCACTATTGCATTGATGTGGGCTGTGACAATTTCAACAGTACACAATTAAAGTTCTCTACCAGCAAATAGCTTTCTACTAGAAAGCAGTTTGCTCGCTAGCAAGACTGGAATTTACAGGTAAATCTCAAGTTTGTTGCTTAAAAACCTCAAGAATTGGGATCAAGGTCCACTGTTGCGGAAAGGAAACTCCATCGGGAACAGGTACATACCACTGGTGCGGATAGGCAATGCTGCTCTATAGGACCATATGAGACGCTTGATGTGGAGGGTAGCAATTAGGGGAGGATGTGTAAATGCCATTTGTGCTGTCCCCGCTGACTCCATGGATTTTTGACAGGCCAGTTGCATGTTCAGTAAGGTTGTAGCCCTTCTCAATATTATCAGCTTCAATGGGGAATTCCTCAAGTGTCTACAAAACAAAGCTGTCAAAAACTGCAGGAAATATGAAAGTACAAACAGTTAAGAAACTGTAAATACCCTATGTGCCTGTTTAAGAATTTCAAGCATTTCTTGAATACGCTGCCTTCTGATAAGTACTTCGTCAGTTTCCCTCATCAATTCATTGAGCAGGTTCTCTCTGCACAACATTCATTGTTTGAGAACAATTATAATCAGAACACTTAAAGAGAACTGTCCATAAGAAAAAATACAACCAAATGTTTACTTATGCACCTGTATAGTTTGCGAATTAAAAAGTTGTGCAGATCCCGCTTTGTATGGTTCACCTGACAAAAAACAATGCTGTCAAACAACGGTGTCCTGATTAAACAGTAATTCTGAGTATTAATAGTATACATCTACCATAAAACAAAATCCTCTAAGTACGGTAGCTTCTACATCAGGCAACAAAGCTTTATCTTCCAGACATTTGGTGGAGATTAAAGATCATAACCCTCTAGAATTATTGCATGAGGTAGTTGGAAGTATGTAGTACGAAAGTTTACTGACATCACAACAACTATGTAAGTTAAACTTACCAGAAAGTGCATTACAGCCTTTGGGATTGCATCCTCAATACTTTTTCTCACAATGTCATAGTAGGATTTGATCAATTCTTTCACAATGGCTACCTCTGTTGCATCCTGCTCAGTTTCTGATGGCTTCAAAGTAATGGGTGGCTAGTACAGACATGGAGAACAATCAGATATTGAGGGCGTGTTTAGATCCAAAATCTTTTTGTATTTTATAGCACTTTCGTTTGTATTTGATAAACATTGTCCAATTACGGACTAACTAGGTTTAAAAGATTAGTCTCGCGATTTACAATTAATAAACTATGCAATTAGTTATTTTTTTATGTATACTTAATGCTCCATGCATGTGCCACAAGATTCGATGTGATAGAGAATCTTGTAAAATTTTGGGTTTTTAAGTGCATCTATAAACAGGCCTTGAGTATTAAAACTTGATAAATTCTAATTTCCTATGCTTACTTGTGACAGTAAACTTTTACCTCTTTTAGAGGAATGATTGAGGGTAATTTGCTTGATGAATTCCCACCGACCTGTGAATTACGTATCTGACTACCACCAGTCAGACTTGTTCCTATATTTCCAAAGGAAGACAATAAAATAAAAGTTAAACTCTGAGTCTTGGGCTGCAACACTCAAACTGGTTTACACATTGTAATTTACTGTTGCCCAGACAGAGATCTCAGATTAGGGTAGAAAGCCCAAAGGGCAGCTTGGCCATAGGCCGCTTGGATTGAATTCTAAAACTTACAAGACTTGGTTCTCAAGGTCTGCCACTGCTTATATAGCAGCAGAGTGGTCAGCCACCTACTACAGCATATTCTAGGCATAAAGTAGATACTAAACTTGGCTGCTAAGCCAGCTGAAATTACCTAGACAGTGAATAGTAAATGGCAGGAAAGTAAGATAGAAGTAGCTAAGCTTAACTATCAATCTCCTCCTTATCTCCTGGAACATGGCCTTGCCCAGCGACTTGGTGAATATTCTACAAGCTGATCAGTAGTGGCGATGTGGTTGGCCTTGATGCTCCCGTCCTCCAAGCAGTCCCTGATGAAGCGATACTTGATCCAAATGTGCTTGCTCCTATCATGGGAGAACAGGTTCTTGGCCAGAGCTAGGGCAGAATTGCTGTCCACCTTCAACTCCACCACATCCACCTTCCTGCCAAGCAGCTCCCCGAGCAGCCTGGACAGCCATAGAGCTTGTGTCACCGCAGGTGGAGGTGGCGATGTACTCTGCCTCGCAGCTTGACAATGCCACAACCTTCTGTTTGATCAACTGCCAGCTGACCGAGCATTCACCCAGGAAGAACATGGTTCCACTAGTGCTCTTGCTCGTGTCAGTGTCGCCAGCGAGGTTGTTGTCGCACTAGCCAATGAAGCGCGTTGTGTCAGCTGCCCTCTTGTAGTGTAGTCCAAGGTCACGGCCACGTAGCAGAGAATGCGCTTGATGGCATGTAGGTGCTCCACCATGGGCTGTTCCATGAAGTGGCTCACGTACCCGACAACGAATGCCAGGGTATGCATGAGGTACGAGTGGCTGACAACGAGTCACCAGTAGTGCGTGGAGTCCACCTCCTCCGCCATGCTCTCACGACTGAGCCAAAGCTTCTCTTCCATCGGCGTGTGGGTGGGGTTGCAGCCCACCAGCTCGCTGAGCTCGAGGATCCACTTGGCGAAGTGAGCTTGACGGAGGGTGATGCCACTGGCATCCTGGCGCACCTTGACGCTGAGGTAGAAGCAGAGAAGCCTGAGGTCGCTCATGTTGAACTTCTCCTTCATCTGTGCCTTGAACTTCTTCACCTCTTCCTCAGTGCCGGTGATGATGAGGTCGTCGACGTAGACGCCGACGAGTAGGACAGTGTGCCCGCTGCCCCATCGGCGTGCACGCTCTGGTGGAAGCCCATCACCTTCAGCGTGTCGTCCAACTTCGCGTTCTAGGCGCGTGATGCCTGCCGCAAGCCACAGAGAGCCTTGCACAGACGGTAGACCTTGTCCTCCTTCCTGGCGACGACCAAGCCCCATGGCCGACACATGTACACCTCCTCTTTGAGGTCGCCATTCGGAAACGCGGACTTCACGTCCGTGTGGTGCACCCGTCATCCATCTCAGGCCACCACCACGTGGACCGACTCCATGCGCACCACTTGAGCGAATGCATCGTCGTAGTCGACACCCTCCTACTAGACAAAGCCCCGCGCCACCAGTCGTGCCTTATGCTTGGTCACCGCCCCCTTCTCGTCCTTCCCAAGCCGGGTCGCCTTGCGCCTTGGCATAGTTGGTTGGGCTCGCAAGAGTGAGTCAGATGCAGCTGGGCGAAGAGACACGGTGCCAGCCTCGGAGGAGACTCATCGCCAATGATGTTGGTCACCATGAGGTAGCAGACAGGTTCATCGTCATAGAACGCGTCCAGACGGTCCTCGTCATCCTCCAGGGGCATGGCGAGCTCGATTTGGGGTTGGTCAGTGGGCGGCGGAGCCAGTGGTGTGGCAGTTGTTGCCCCGTGTTCCCGAGCTCCTCCAGAGCTAGTGACGGTGAGCACGGTAGAGCTAGAGTTGCTGATGGCGATGCGGCTTGCGCTCTCCCGGCACCTCTGCTCCAGAAGTGCTACACCAGCCGAAGCAAAGCCTCCATCCTCCTTGGTCCAGTTCCAGCCACGGCTCTCGTCAAAAACGACATCACGCGACACGCACACGTGTTGGGTTGCTGGGTCAAGCATGCAGTATGCCTTGGCGCCGTCAGCATACCTGATGAAGACACTCGGGTGGCTACAGTCACCGACCTTCTTCAGCTGAGTGAGGTCCTTGGCGAAGGCGAGGCAGTCAAACATGCGCAGGTGCCACACCGTCGGCGCCTTGCCGTGCCACGCCTCTTAAGGTGTCTTGCCCAGCAAGCTCTTGGTGGCCGCCTGGTTCATGAAGTGAACCGCGGTCACCACGGCCTCCCCTGCAGAACCGAGCCGTCAAGTTCCTCTGCTTCAGCAACGCACGAGCCATGGCCACCACCGTCTGATTCTGCCTCTCCATGACGTCGTTTTGCTGCAGCAACTACAGGGCGCTGTAGTGGCGCTGGACACCTTCGTCCGCGCAATAGACGGTGAACTCCACGGCGATGAACTCCCACCCGTTGTTAGTGCACAGCACCCGGAGCTTGCACCCGCTCCCTTCTCCGCCACGGCCTGGAGGTGCTTGATTGCGTCCGCAGCAGTGTCCTTAGATGTCAGTAGGGCCACCCACATGTACCGTGTGGCGTCGTCGACCAGCAACAGGTAGTAGCGCCTACCACCAGGAGTCACTAGCGTCACAAGGCCGCAGAGGTCACCATGGACCAGCTCGAGCATCTCCCACGCGTGGTACTAGGCCTCGGCCGGGAACGGGGCTCGGTGATGCTTGGTGAGGACACAAGTGTCGCAGAATTGCCTGACGTGGCTGATCGCCGACAGCCCATGCACCATGTCGTCCTTGGAGAGCTTGTGGAGCACGTCAAAGTGGAGGTGACCGTAGCTCTCATGCCAACGCCATGCTTCATCATCCTTGCATGTGGCAAGGTAGAGCAGCTTGGTCGTGTTGAGGATGATGTAGAGACAGTTAGCGCCGCGTCAGACCTTGATGAGTAGCTGGTGGCGTCGATCCCAAATCCTCAAGACACCCTCTTTGATCTCCATCCAGCTGGCCAAGACACATGATTGAGTTGCGGAGCACCGGGACATAGTAGATGTCGTGAAGACGATGTATCTGATGCCATGGATTTTCACCTTCGACTCGTCGCCAAACCTCATCATGCCTCTGGCCGAGGTGTCTAGGTCGATGAAGACCTCGTGATGGTCGGTCATGTGATGGGTGGCTCCGCTGTCGAGGTACCAATCATCAAGCTTGTCGCCGCCAGAGCTACTGTTGAGGTAGGTATGAGCTCACGGCTCCTCGATGTTGAGGTCAACAACGGACTTAGTGCAGAAGATTGAAGCTGATGGATAAGTCTTTGTACTATGATCTTTGTGGGGCTGTAGCACATGGTCCTTGTGACCCTGCTGCATGGTGGTCTTTGCTGCCCATCTAGGACGACATCTTGGACTAGCTTTAGGACAGCATCTTAAGGACAGCAGTTAGACTAGGACAGCACTTAGATTAGCATCTTGGACTAGTATCTTGGCATATGCTTGGCTAATAGCAGCCTATAAATATGTATCCCCGACCCTTCATGTTGGTATGGCATTGTGTGAGAAATAAACCAGAAAATTGTCCCAACTCCTAGTGTCATCCTCTCCCTCGATGAGAGTTAGAATTCTGCTACTACCTAGAGTAAGAGTTCAGCGACTAACAGAAGCTTGCACCTCGCCGCTGCTCCCCTCTACATCCAGCTCTAGGAATCCGTGCATGAGAAATAGAGCAGCCGCCACCTTTGATTCCGCGATGTTTGTTGCACCACCACGCTTGCGATCACACCGAGGATGAGGGCAATCTCGGGACCAGTGGTCGGCACGGTTGCAGCTGAGGCAGGTGCCGTCGCAGTTCGCCCTACAATCATGTAGCCTGAGCATCTCCTGCTCATCTCCTTTCCTAGCCTCGCAACAGCCCCAGCCGGTAGCAGCATCAGCTCCGGCTGTCCCTGCACACTCCTCTCCCTCTGCGCAGGCGAGCAGCAGCTCATCTAAAGCAGCCCTCTCTCCACGCAGCAGCCCCCCGGTAGCGCGCCATGTCCGCAGGGCAGTCTCAGCGCTCTGTCGCCTTGAGCACGCGGAGTCGGTAGGAGGCCGAGCTTGCCACGTTAGAGAAACGCGAGCGAGCGGCAGCAGAGACCGCTGCGGCGACGGTAAGGGCATCGAGGCTAGCAGCAGCCAGAGAGGAGGCGGAAGCGGCGGCAGATGCAGCGCGTGCAGCCGCAACGGAGGTCGAGGTTCTGCTCGGCAGCGTCAGCAGCTCCATTTCTGCTGACAATAGCGTCGACGTGGACCTCGACCTGTTAGCGAGGGAGGCAGTGCGAGAGCAGGCGGTGCGGTGGGCAGCCGTGCACACCCATGAACGCAGCGGCAGCCCAGACAGGAGCGGTCGCGCTATCAACGCTCCTGGAGGATGCGCGCACGGCGGTGGCGCTCCTAGAGAAGGAGCGCGCGACAATGGCGGCAGACGGGTCGATGGAGAGCGCGGCCATCACAGGCGGCGTGACTCTCTCTCCTCAGACAGTACCGTGGTTACCACGGGTTCTAGGCTGTTGTCAGGGACGTTGGCCCTGGCGGTGGGGGGCCTACTCTCACCAAGATCAACTACGTTGAGTGGGCCGCGGTGCCGCGGTGATGAAGGTGAGGCTCCAGGTGCGGCACATGTGGGAGGCAGTCCAGTACGGCGACGTCGACTACGACCAGGATCGACGGGCACTGGATGCCCTCATTGCTGCAGTCCCGCCCGAGATGCAGTTCTCACTTTCCAACAAGCGGACTGCCAAGGAGGCTTGGGACGCAATAACTGCAGCACACATCGGCAACGACCACGCCCGCAACTCCACGCTGCAGGCGCTTCGCAAGGAGTGGGAGAACTTCGCCTTCAAGCCAGGTGAGGACGTTGATGACTTTGCTCTTCGTGTCAACACTCTGCTGGAGAAGTTGGTGTTGTTCAGTAACGACACCTACAGCGAGGAGAGAGCTGTTGAGAAGCTCTTTCGCTGCATCCTTGAAAAGTACAAGCAGATGGCTTGCTTGATCGAGTCTTTACTGGACCTCTCCACGATGTCGATCGAGGCGATAGGTCGCCTCAAGGTCATCGACAGTGATGAGACACGGTCTCTCTCGGGGCCCATCAACATTGGCGGGAAGTTCCTTCTCACTCGGGAGCAGTGGGATGCTTGCCAAGGTGACAAGAAGGGGCGTCCTCTTCCACGATAGGCGGCCGCAAGCGTGACAAGCCGCGCAAGGTGCGCAAA
Organism: Sorghum bicolor; assembly: GCF_000003195.3. Classification (NCBI taxonomy): domain Eukaryota; kingdom Viridiplantae; phylum Streptophyta; class Magnoliopsida; order Poales; family Poaceae; genus Sorghum; species Sorghum bicolor. Next base: position 33,753,418 of record NC_012875.2, on the reverse strand, counting down.
GGCGCCCAAGCCGGGGCGCGAGGACATGCCGAGGGTGATAGCTGCAGAGGCGCTCAGGGCGGCGCCGCCGGCCAACACAAGCCACAAGACGACGCCTGCCGCAATTGCGGCCAGCTTGGCTATTGGGCCAAAAGGACTATCAAGAGTCACGACGCGGCCAGGCCCACGTTGCACAGGTGGAGGAGCTGGCTCTGTTCATAGCACATGCTAGCATCGAGCTACCTCCAGCGGCAACGGCCGCAGCGGCTCTCCTCCACCTTGATGTGCCAAAAGCACACGGCCTCCTCGGCTACGACTCCGGCAACGACAAGACTGACGGGTGGTTCCTCGACACCGGCGCCACCCATCACATGACCGGTCAACAGGAGTTCTTCACCGAGCTTGAATCTAGCATTCGAGGCATCGTCAAGTTTGGGGACGCCTTCGGCGTGGAGATCAAGGGCGTCGGCTCCGTCATCTTCACCACCGTGTCTGGTGAGCATAGGCTGCTCACCGAAGTCTCCTACATCCCTGCACTGAGGAACTCTATTATCAGCTTGGAACAGCTGGATGAGAACGGTTCATGCGCAGAGATCAAGCACGAGGTCATGAGGATTTGGGATCATAGTTGTCGCCTTCTTGCCAAGGTAACCAGAGGCGCAAATCGACTCTATATCCTCAACGTGCAGGTGGCACAACCCCTCTATCTCGTTGCTCGTCGAGACGACGAGGCGTGGCAGTGGCACAAGCACTTCGGGCACCTTCACTTTGAGACCCTGAAGCGGCTCAGTGCCACGGAGACAGTGTGAGGCCTGCCGTGCCTTGACCATGTGGAGCAGTTCTGCGACATCTGAGTGTTGACGAAAAAGAAGCGACTCCCCTTTCCCCAGCGGGCAAGTTTCCGAGCCAAGGAGAGGCTCGAGCTTGTGCACGGAGACTTGTGTGGCCCGGTAACAACGGCCACACCGAGAGGATGACGCTACTTCTTGCTGCTCACCGACGATCTCTCCCGCTACATGTGGGTGATGGTCCTCGGCAGCAAGGGAGAGGCTGCGGATGCCATCAGAAGCACGTAGGCTGCTATGGAGGCAGAGTGTGGCCACAAGCTGCGCGTGCTGTGCACCGACAACAGCAGCAAATTCACAGCGATTGAATTCACGTCGTATTGCGCTGAGGGCATTCAGCGCCACTACTCCATGCCATACAGCCCACAGCAAAACGGCGTCGCCGAGCGGCGCAATCAGACGGTTGTGGGGATGGCTTGGGCCCTTTTCAAGCAGAGGGCGATGCCGACTGGCGTTTAGGGAGAGGCGGGGTGAAGGCCGTCTACATCCTCAACCACTCGCCTACATGGGCGCCAGCCAGCGGTCTCCCACTTGCAGGTCTTCGGCTACCTCGCGTTCGCCAAGGAACTTGGCCACATCGGCAAGCTCGATGACTGGAGCACTCCAGGAGTGTTCATCGGCTACGTAAAGGGCTCGAAGGCCTACCGCATCCTCGACCCAAAAACACGGCGCGTGCGCACAGCGCGAGACGTGTTCAACGGAGGGCGAGGATGGGCGTGGGACAAGGCGGTGGACAATGGCTCAACTTCGACATATGACGACTTCACCGTCGAGCACGTCCACTTTGTGGGAGCTGAGGGAGTAGGCAGCTCTTCTTCGCCAAGCATGCCTACCTCGGCTCCCAAGTCTCCATTAACCCCGGTGTCTTCTATAATACCACGCTCTCCGGCCACAACTTCAGCTGCGCCGAATCCCTCACCGACACCACCACAGTCGGCGACGCCACATGCTCCAGTATCGACAGCCACTCCTCCAGGCACGTTGGAGATGGATGTGATCAAGAATAACCACACCTGGGAGCTTGTTGACCTCCCTCATGGTCACCGCGTAATCACCCTTAAGTGGGTGTTCAAGCTAAAGAGGGATGAAGTCGGCGCCATCGTCAAGCACAAGGCTCGCTTGGTGGCACGAGGTTTCGTGCAGCAAGAGAGGGTCGACTTTGACGACACGGGATGGAGTCCGTGCGACTCCTCCTTGCGCTAGTAGCCTAGGAGGGCTGGCGTGTTCATCACATGGATGCCAAGTTGGTGTTTCTTAACATCAACTTGAAGGGGGAGGTCTACGTGCATCAGCCACCAGGATTTGCGATTCCCGGCAAGGAGGGCAAGGTGCTTCACCTGCGCAAGGCCCTCTATGGCTTGCGGCAGGCACCGAGGGCGTGGAATGCCAAGTTGGATTCCACGCTAAAGGGGATGGGCTTCAAGCAAAGCCCGCACGAGGCGGCCGTCTACCGACGGGGCAATGGAGGAAATGCCCTGCTGGTGGGTGTCTACGTCGACGACTTGGTGATCACCGGCATCAAGGATGCAGAGGTGGCGGCATTCAAGAAAGAGATGAAGGCCACCTTCCAGATGAGTGACCTGGGGCCTCTCTCTTTCTACCTAGGGATCGAGGTGCACCAGGATGATATCGGGATCACGCTTCGACAAACAGCCTACACCAAGCGCGTCGTTGAGCTAGCTAGGCTCACCGACTGCAACCCAACTCTCACTCCGATGGAGAGGCTGAAGCTGGGCCGCGACAGCACGATGGAGGTGGACGCTACGTAACATCGGCGTCTTGTGGGGAGCCTTCGCTACCTCGCCCACATCTGACCAGACTTGGCGTTCTCCGTCGGTTACGCTAGTCGGTTCATGCAATGACCGACACTTGAGCACCAGCAAGCTGTGAAGAGGATCATCCGCTATGTTCCGAGGACTCTCGACCACGGTCTCTACTACCTGAGGTGCCCTGGCACGGCACATTTCGTCGGGTACAGCGACAGTGACCACGCGGGCGACATCGACACCAGCAAGAGCACAAGCGGGATTCTCTTCTTCCTCGGCAAGTGCCTCATTAGCTGGCACTCAGTTAAGCAACAGGTGGTGGCCCTGTCCAACTACGAGGCTGAGTACATAGTGGCTTCCACCGCTTCGACTCAGGCGCTCTGGCTCGCTCGACTGCTTGGTGATCTCCTCGACGGAGTCACTGAAGCGGTGGAGCTCAGGCTGGACAGCAAGTCCGCTCTGGCTCTGGCAAAGAACCCTGTTTTCCATGAATGAAGCAAGCACATCCGGGTGAAGTACCACTTGATCCGAGGCTGCTTGGATGAAGAAAGCATCAAGGCGAGCTACATCAACACCAAGGATCAGCTTGCAGACCTGCTCACCAAGCCTGTTGGGAGGGTCAGTTCCTTGAGCTCTGCTCCAGGATCGGGATGGTTCAACTTTCCCACAAGACGACGCACAAGACTTAGGAGAATGATGGATAAATCTTTGTACTGTGGCCTTTGTAGGGCTGCAGCACATGGTCCTTGTGACCCTACTGCATGGTGGTCTTTGAGGACAGCATCTTAGACTAGCATCTCGGACTAGCATATTGGCATAGGCTTGGCTGAATAGCAGCCTATAAATATGTATCCCCAACCCCTCAGGTTGGTATGGCATTATGTGAGAAATAAACCAGAAAATTGTTCCAACTCCTAGTGTCATCCTCTCCCTTGATGAGAGTAAGAGTTCAGCTACTACCTAGAGTAAGAGTTCAGCAACTAACAAAAGCTTGCACCTTGCCGCTGCTCCCCCCTACATCCAGCTCTAGGAATCCGTGCATGAGAAAAGAGCAGCCGCCACCTCTGCTTCCGCGACGTTCGCCGCACCACCACGCTTGCGATCAGGCCGAGGATGAGGGCAATCTCAGGACCAGTGGTCAGCGCGGTTGCAGCTAAGGCAGGTGTCGTCGCAGTTCGCCCTACGTTCACCATCAGCGCCACATGCCTTGTTCGTTTGTCCATCGCCGCCATCACAGTCACCCTTCGGCTTGTTCTTCTTGCCGACACGGGGATGTCGACAGTGATCCTTGGATAACCCAGCGCCTTCCTCCTTGAAGGCGCGCCACTGCTCAACAATGTACAGTAGCTTGCCTCCACGGCGGGCGTCTCGGAATCTGGCGCCTGCTCGCAGTCTTGCACCGCCTTGAGTCGCACGGTGAGCTGCTCAAAATCAAGGAGTGTCTCAATCTAGTTCATGATCTGCGCGTACCTCTTCGGCATGCACCGGAGAAACTTCTCCACGACGCGCTCCTCTGTCAGGTCGGTGTCGCCTGCTCACAGTCTTGCACCGCCTTGAGTCGCTCGGTGAGCTGCTCAAAATCAAGGAGCGTCTCGATCTAGTTCATGATCTGCGCCTACCTCTTCGGCATGCACCGGAGAAACTTCTCCACGACGCGCTCCTTCGTCACGTCGGTGTCGTTGTTGTGCGCCATATGCTCTATCAGATTGGTCAGCCGCATGGCAAAGTCCTCGACTTGCTCGCCGGGCTAGAAGGCGAGGGTTTCCCACTCTCGGAGCCGTTGCAGCGTCGCTCGGCATACGCGGTCACCGCCAACCTGCTGCGCGGCGATCGCGTCCCACGCCAGCTTCACCGTGGCCTTGTTGGGGAGGGAAATGCCGAGCTCAGTGAGGACGGCGGCACAAAGAGCCTCCAAGGCCTGGTGATCGTCATCGTAGATGACGCCGCGATGGAGACCGCCTCCCACAAGCGTCGAGCTTGGAGCTTCACCTTTATCAGCAAGCTCCACTCGTGGTAGTTGGACTTGGTGAGCATCAGCCACGACATTCCTGCCCCGAAGTCGCTGGCCTGCAGCACCGGCGAACACCTGTGGCGACCACGACGTTGCTCAGCTGACGGCGACTGGCGGCAGCGATGTGGGCTGCGCGATCCTGCTCTAGCTGGCTCCAGCTCCTCCCGCTCCATCTCAGCACATAGCACTGCTGCATCCGCCACCTCCGTAGCAGCAACGCGAGTCGCGCAGTCTGTGGCACCAGAACCTGCTGTGCCGCGCCAAGGGTTGATCACTGCTCCTCCAGCGGCGGCGCGCGATCTGGCCTCACTCACTAGAACCCTAGGCTCTTGATACCAATTGTTGCCCAGACATAGATCTCAGATTAGGGTAGAAAGCCTAAGGGCAGCTTGGCCATAGGCCGCTTGGATTGAATTGTAAAACTTACAAGACTTGGTTCTCAAGAAGGTCTGCCACTGCTTATATAGCAGAGTGGTCAGCTACCTACTACATCATATTCTAGTTCTAGGCATAAAGTAGACATTAAACTTGGCTGCTAAGCTAGCTGAAATTACCTAGACAGTGAATAATAAATGGCAGGAAAGTAAGATACAAGTAGCTAGGCTTAACTATCATTTACAACTACAAAAGAAGATAGCATGGTAACTGTGAGCAGAAACATATTCAGTTCAAAAATAGAAGTTGTCCTAAGTAAAATTTCTCTAACATTGAACAAGTTTCTGGAAAATAAATGCACAAACATCTACAGCATCAAATTAGTTTCATTAACTCCATGGGATGTCTTGATCGTGCATTTATTTGGTGTTGTAGATGTTAATACATTTTTCTTCCAGGTACAAACTCATTTTAGACCAGCATGGGGCTCAAATTTCAACTTCTTGGTAAAGAAATATGGTTTACAATTGCTTGTTTCATTCAGACACTATGAAAATGAAAGGGAGGGGGGGCGGGGGGGGGGTTGAAGTAGAATGCATATTCTGTAGTTAATAGCTTTTTTTTTTACAAGTCTGTAGTTAATAGCTTTAGAAATCTTATACTCTTATAAAGCAAAACCCCACTAACTATTTCTCTCAACGTGCAAGCTATCCAACTAGGCAATCCACTATCACACCCCACTATCTATTTCTCTTAACATGCAAGCTATCCAACTAGACAATCCACTATCACACACAATTAAAATCTACTAGCTCAAGTAATCGTAATGTCCACCTTAGCAAGTCACCTATTCTCTGAACATATAAGCTGTCCATCTAGACAATACATATTATAACCTATTTATATTCCTTCTTCATACCCGCGGCAACGCACAGGGAATCCTCCTAGTTTCCAGTAATGTGTAGATCTTGATTTTGGCCATGTGTACATCCACAAGATTAGCTCTATCCAGTTTAGGCCCATTTATAAAGTGCTAAACAAGTGAACATAGTGCTTTGTTATTTTTCAAAGAATATGAGGTATTTACAATTCGATTGACCACAAATATCATACATCTAAATTAGCACAGGAGTGGCTCCGGAGCAAACAATACTACTTTGAAAAGAACACTACGCTCAAACAGCTGCCATGTCTAGTTCAACAAAATAAACAATCAACTCAATGCAACCCAAAACAACATTGCAATCCATAAAGAAAAACAAATGCAGGTGAAGCATGCGATTAGCATAATTACAGGTGAGCAATTTACCTGCTTCCATAGAAGCCTGCAATCCCAATCAAGCAGAAACAGAGGATAGACAAACAAATCAAGCAGAAAAAAAAACTGTAAAGACCTTCATACACAAAATTGTTTAAAAAAAAAACAGTATTTCAAATTCTGCTAGCCTGTTCAGATGTTGCTCTTCTGGTTGCATCTCTTGCGAAAACAGCACGTGACTTTTGGCTTCTTTCAGCTGTTAATTGTATCTCGGAACCAACAATAGTACCATCCTACAGTGAAGGGAAGCGAAGTGGTAACCAGCAATACTTTTGAGCCCACAGTAAAAAAAGACAATTCCAAATAAGTAATAGATTACATGAATGATTTGAACAAGTAATATCCTTCCCCAGCCCCTTCCCCTCCCTCTCTAACAGGCTATCTACCAAGGCGCAGACACAGCCAAAGATGAGGGTAAGTGTCATACACTTGGTCCTCAGACCCCTACCCAGCTCACACCATATCAATACAGTAATCCACATAGGTTTCAGGGTGTGAAAAATAATCCATTTTTTCTTTCAATGAATCATTTTCTTCATTTAGCGCAACAGTGTACCATGGAATTATTAAGCTGAACAAAAAAAATATGAGCAATTTTGTAAATATAAAATATAGTACTGCATTTTTATCATAAATAAGCTATTAAAGTCCAGATCTGGATCCCCCAAACTCAATGTGCTACTTGAGGTCCGGGTATCCCAAATCAATGTGCAAAACTGTCTGTGGCATGTCAACATTGTCATCTCTCTTCCTATCTCTCCATTGCCGACAGTTTGCCATTGACAAAGCCACGAACTCCTCTCCCCGCAGCATGATGACAGAATGGCCCATGGGAATAGTTTAGGGACCACTAGTGTATTCGCTCCAAAATAAACTTAAAACTTTTGTACCAGAGCAGTACAGAACATTCAAGTATACGAGAAAATAAAAGGCAATGTACAATATTTTGGTTGCAAAGGTACAAGCTGAATATGTATACCTTATGACCTGATAGTGAAGTTGATGTTTTGGGAGGTAGAACTTCATGCTTTGCAAGTTCAACGACCTTGGTGCCTCCAACAAAGCTTGGGTGTGAAGTATTTATATAATCCATCTATAAAATAAAAGGTGCACCAACTTGTCACTACTCAAAGAAACATAAGAAAATAAACAATACAGATATTAAGTACACGCAGAATAGCACAAAGGCAGTTAAATCAAATGGGTTCCATATTAGCATGTACACGCAATTTCACTAGAAAATAGCAAAAAAAAACATGACTACAAAACTAGTAAAACATAGAGTATATGAGTTTAGGCCCATGTGGCTAGGCCCATGAGGCCCATGTGTATGACACTATATTCCTAACCCTCTAGGGTTAGCCCATGTTATGGAAAATCAGAACTCTAACATGGTATCAGCAGCCTAGGGTTTTCCCTACCCAACCCAGCCACCCAGCCGCCGCCGCCGCCCCTGGCCGGCCGGCCTTCTCCTTCTCCCCCTCCTTCCTATTTCACCTCCTTTCCTCCCCTCCCCACCTCCCCTTGGGCGCAAATCGTGCGTCCAGCGCCGCCCCGACCTGCAGCCGACCCAGCCACCTCTGCTAGCGCCGCCGCCGGCGCGGCTGCCGCCCTGACCGCGCGCGCGGGCCAGACGGGTGCTGCAGAGGACCCCGGCGCCGAGGACGTCGCGCCTGCAGCAGAGGACCCACTCCTACACGCCGGCGCGCACACAGGGGACCTGCTCGCACGAGCAGGGGATGCGCTCGATGGCCCTTCAGCCGCCGCCATCGCCGCGTATGCCAGGGCTGCGGCTGCTGCCGCCGCGGCAGGCCTCGGCATGCCTGTGGACAGGGCTGGGGCACTGGCCGTGGCCGCCGGGGCTCTACCCAGGGGGCTGACCTCCACTCTAGCCGGCGCGGGTGGACTGCCCCCGGCTGCAGCCCCCTTCCCTGCACCGCCTCCGCCGCCCGTGGCGCATCGTCCGGACACCCTCATCGCCGCTCTCGTCACTGCTCGTGCTGCGGCTGCGGAGGGCCGGGCCCGCGTGCATGAGGCCGCTCTCGCTTGGGAGTGCGAGCGCGACGCGGCCGACGCCTTGACCCGCCAGATCGCCAAAGCCGAGCAGTTCCTCGGCCTCCCGGCCTCACCGGACGTCAGGACCACGTCCTCGGGATCGGCTGCGGTCGTCTGGCACGATCCGGCCGACCCCCACGTGGTGCAGCTCCACTACCAGGCCGGGGGCGTCCAGAACATCCGCCTCCTCGTCCCGGTCGTCCTCGAGCCCGAGTCGCCCTCCTACGCTCGCTGGAGGGACTTGGTCCTTCTCACCCTTCGCCGCTACGCCCTCGACGACCACGTCCTCCTCGACACCGCGGGGGCGGTCCCGACCCCCTCGTGGCTACGCCTCGACAGCATCGTCCTCTCCTGGATTCTGGGGACGATCTCCCTGGACCTCCACGACCTCGTCCGCAACACTCCGAGCGCTCGCGGGGCCTGGCTGGCGCTCGAGGGCCAGTTCCTGGGCAACGCCGAAGCCCGGGCTCTGCGGCTCGACGCGAGCTTCCGCACCTTCGTCCAGGGCGACCTCTCCGTCAGCGAGTTCTGCCACCAGATGAAGGGCATGGCGGACTCTCTCGGCGACCTCGGCTAGCCCGTGGAAGACCACATCTTGGTCCTCAATGTTCTCCGCGGGCTCAGTGACCGCTACTCCTACCTCCGGACGTGGATCAGCCGGCAGCGGCCCTTTCCCACCTTCCTATAGGTCCATGACGACCTTGTCATGGAGGAGCTTACTCAGGGCCTACAGCCTGGGTCCACCTCCGCCCCGGGGTCCTCGTCCTCCTCGACTGCTCTCGCTGCCACTCCTCTGCCCCGTCCTGCCACACCACCACAGTCGTCACTTCTTGGTCCTCTTCCCCCCGGGCCGAGCGGGGGTGGGGGGGCCGTGGCGGCCGCCGTCGCCGTGGTGGGGGACGTGGAGCAGGTCGTGGGGGCAACACGACGCCGCCACCTCCACGGGGTGCACCCTAGCCATCCTTCCACAACCCATGGTCAGGGCGCATCTCCATGTGGTCCTTCCAGGCTTCCGGTGGTGAGCCTCGCCCGCCGGCGGCCATGCTTGCGGGTGTTTACTCGGGGTTTCCGACCCCGTGGACGGCACCCCCCACGTCTACGTGGCCGGGGCCTGCCGGCTGGGACAAGGTGGCTCTGGCCAACTCCTTCAGCACCATGGCCCTGACACCACCAGTTGGGCCAAAGTGGGTCGCCGACTCTAGGGCTACTTACCACACCACTCCTAACCCCGGTATACTTTCCTCTGTTCACCCTCCCTCTCTTCCTTCGTCCATTGTGGTCGCCAATGGGTCCTGTCTTCCAATCACCTCTGTGGGTGCAGCCGGCCCCCATGGTTCCTTTCGTCTTCCTGACGTTCTTGTTACTCCTTCTATGGTTCACAACCTTCTTTCAATTCGTCGTTTTACAGCTCTGTGGAGTTTAACTCTTCTGGTCTTACTGTGAAGGATTTGGCTTCCCGGCGTCCTCTGCTCCGATGTGACAGCACGGGGCCCCTTTACACTCTTCGCTTTCCGGCATTTGCCTCGCCTCCTTCGCCAGTTTTGTCAGCTGCCTTCGCCACCACCATCTCCACTACTTGGCACCAGCGTCTCGGCCATCCTGGACGTGATACCCTGATGCAGCTCAGTCGTAGTTCCGATATTCGATGTACTCGGGCTCATGATGAGCATCTGTGTCATGCGTGCCAACTGAGTCGTCATCCTAGTTATTAGGACCGGACCGGCGGTCCGACCGATAAAAGACCGAACCAGAGACTATAACGGTTCGGTTCACTTTAAAGACCGCTTATGCATTTGGACCGCTAAAAACCGGACGAACCGGCCGGTTTCTTGTAGAACCGGTGAACCGTCCGGTTCCATTCAAACCGGAGCGGCTCGAAAAAGTTGGCGTGCGGAAGCGTGCTCTGGCTGCTGGCTGCTGGCGTGCATGTGCATGCAACTGCGCCTGGCCGCTGGGAGGGTGGACCATGCAGGGCCCATCTATCTACTGTTACTGCTGCCACCTGGTGATTCTCGATTGGAAGATTTGGAGTACCAGATATTTGAATGCATGCGTGTAGTACTAGAATTTGGTCTTGGTGGCGCTGCAGGTTGACGTCAATGCTTCTTTTTAATTAAAAAAAAAACACTTTTTAGTATGACCTTTTGAACTAGTCAAATAACATATTCATCTTGATTATTTTAACAAGCTTGTAATACCGCAATCTATTTCATCTAAAGATTATTTTTATAACAATGGTTATTTAAATTAATATTCAATATCTAAGATTGTTTTTTTAATGATGAATATTTAAATTACTATTTGAGTCCTTTTTTCACCGATTTGTAAGTGCTCCTATGTTCTTTTTTCATGTGTATCTTTTACCTATCTTGTAAAACAACTCTAGAGTTGGTTATATAGTTGTGTGTTTTATCATTTTATGTGTGCAGTGATTAAATATAGGCCTTGTTTAGTTCCAAACTTTTTGGCAAAATGAGCACTGTAGCAATTTCGTTTGTATTTGACAAATATTGTTTAATCATGGACTAACTAGGCTCAAAAGATTCGTCTCGTCAATTCCGACTAAACTGTGCAATTAGTTTTTATTTTTATCTATATTTAATACTCCATGCATACGTCTAAAGATTCGATGGGACGGGGAATCTGAAAAATTTTGCAAAATTTTTGGGGAACTAAACAAGGCCATATGTTGCTAATTATTTGTTGTATATTATTAAATTGCACCGGTTCAAATTATTTGTGAGCGGTTCAATTCATCCGGTCCAAAATAATCGAACCGGCGGTTCAACCGGTTCCTAACGGTTGGACCAGTGAACCAGCAAACCGAAGCTCTCACCGGTTCGATGTCCGGTCCGGTCCTAATAACTATGGTCGTCATGTTCGTCTTCCTTTTCCTAGTTCTTCTTCTCATGCGGCCCGCATTTTTTACCTTGTACATTGCGACTTATGGACATCTCCTGTCATCAGTATTTCTGGATACAAGTACTATCTTGTGGTGGTTGATGATTATTCGCATTATTCTTAGACTTTTCCCTTACGTGCGAAGCCTGATGCTTTCCCCACACTTGTCCATTTTTTCGCTTGGGTGTCCACACAGTTCGGCCTCACCGTCAAGGCTGTCCAAGGCTGTCCAGTGTGACAATGATCGGGAGTTCGATAACTCCACCTCCCGTGCCTTCTTTCTCCCTCACGGTGTCCAGTTGCGCATGTCTTGCCCGTACACCTCCTCTCAAAACAGCAAGGCTGAGCGCATGATTTGCACCACCAACGACACCGCGCGTACTCTTCTTCTTCAGGTCTCGCTTCCGGCTCGCTTCTGGGCCAAGAGCTTGCACACCTCCACTTACCTCCTTAACCGCCTTCCTTCCTCTGCCTGCCCAACTCCCACCCCACACCACGCTCTCTTCGGTACCCCCCCTCGCTACGATCACCTTCGAGTCTTTGGGTGTGCGTGTTACCCGAACACCACCGCCACCGCTCCTCACAAGCTGGCTCCCCGTTCGACTCTCTGTGTCTTCCTTGGGTACTCCCTGGATCACAAGGGGTACCGATGCTACGACCTTACCTCTCGTCGAGTCCTCATATCTCGCCATGTGGTGTCCGATGAGTCGATCTTTCCCTTTTCCACCACTACCACTCCCGCTTCCACCTCGGAGCTTGACCTCTCCTCTGTGTTTCCTACTGACCCGGTAGTCGAGCCACCTTTGCCGGTGTTTCCTGCAGGTACTGCTACGTCCCCTGTCGCCCGTGACACCACGGGGCCTCTACCCTGCCCGGGTCTCGAGGGGTCACCTTCCGGCCCGGCCCCTGCGCCTGACGCGGGTCCCGGGTCGGCACCCCCGACACCGGCCCCACCGGCACGCTTCGCCCAGCCGGTGCGTGTCTACCAGCGACGTGCTCCCGGTGTGGGTCCCAGGTCGGCGTCTCCGACTCCGGCCCCACCGGCACGCTTCGCCCAGCCGGTGCACGTCTACCAGCGACGTGCCCGGCTGGCGCCGCTGCCTCCGTCGGCGCCGGTGGCCCCCTCTTCGCCGGGGCCACCTGCGCCACCGGCGACATCTTCCCCGCCGGCAACACCGACCCCGCCGCCGAGGCACCCAGCTTCCCAGGTCGCGACGCCGGTGTACCACCCTCCGCTCCTTCACCGACACCCGCGTCATGTTCACCCGATGGTGACGCGACACGCGGCTGGTACCCTGCAGCCCCGGGCTCTTGCAGCGATGCCCGGGGACTCGCAGGTCTCCCCGGTACCCTCTTCCGTCCACGAGGACTTGCTGGACCCTCACTGGCGCCAAGCGATGGAAGAGGAGTACGCGGCCCTCCTCGCCAACCAGACTTGGGATCTGGTCCCTCGTCCCCCGGGCTCCAACATCGTCACCCGCAAGTGGATCTAGACCCACAAGCGCCGGGCTAACGGCACCCTTGAGCGGTACAAGGCTCGCTGGGTTCTCCGGGGCTTTACTCAGCGCCCCGGTGTCGACTACGACGAGACCTTCAGCCCGGTAGTGAAGCCGGCCACCGTCCGCACGGTGCTCTCGCTGGCTCTCACGCGCGGGTGGCCCGTGCATCAGCTGGACGTCAAGAATGCCTTCCTACATGGCGTTCTTACTGAGACAGTCTACTGCAGTCAGCCGGCGGGGTTTGTTCACTCTTCTCGTCCCGACATGGTGTGTCGGCTCAACAAGTCTCTCTACGGCCTCAAGCAGCCCCCCCGGGCGTGGAACGATCGGTTTGCTGCCTTTCTACTGACTCTGGGGTTTGTAGAGGCCAAGTCAGATATCTCTCTGTTCATCTATCACCATGGCACTGAGACTGCATGCATATCTGCTCCTCTATGTTGATGACATTGTCCTCACAGCCTCCAGTGAGTCACTCCTTTGGCGGATCATCGCCTCTCTTCAGCAGGAGTTTGCTATGAAGGATCTGGGTGCACTACATCACTTCCTCGGGGTCACTGTTGAGCCTCACCCTGCTGGATTACTCCATCATCAGCGGCAGTACACTCTTGATATCCTGGAGAGAGCTGGGATGACTGACTGCAAGCCCTGCTCCACTCCAGTTGACACACAGGGCAAGCTCTCGGAGGCTGAGGGTACACCTGTGACAGATCCCACTGCATATCGGAGTCTTGCCGGGGCACTTCAGTACCTCACCTTCACCCGGCGGGATATCACCTATGCAGTTCAGCAGATCTGTCTCCATATGCATGATCCCTGCGAGCCACACCTCACCGCTCTCAAGCGGATCCTACGCTACCTCCGCGGCACCGTCGACTTCGGTCTCCTTCACCGACGGTCGTCCTCCACTGAGCTCGTCGTCTACACTGACGCTGACTGGGCCGGGTGTCCGGACACCCGCCGCTCCACCTCCGGCTACGCCGTCTTCTTAGGCGGCAACCTGGTGTCTTGGTCGTCCAAGTGTCAGCCGGTCGTCTCCCGCTCCAGTGCCGAGGCGGAGTACCGCGCTGTCGCCAACGGCGTGGCTGAGGCTTCCTGGCTCCTGTAGCTCCTCGCCGAGCTCCACAGTCCTCTCTCCCGTAGCGCACTGGTCTACTGCGACAACGTCAGTGCGATGTACCTCTCCACCAACCCGGTTCAGCACCAGAGGACCAAGCATGTGATCGATCTACACTTCGTCCGGGACCGGGTCACCGTCGGCGATGTTCGGGTCCTCCACGTCCCGACCACCTCCCAGTTCGCCGACATCTTCACCAAGGGTCTCCCATCGTCGACCTTCACCGAGTTCCGCACCAGCCTCAACATCACCAGTGGCTAGTTGTGTCTGTGGGGGGGGCTCGTGTACTGTACTTCTTTTCTTTCGTGTCCAGTCTGTAAACTCCGCTGCGACGGTAGTTCAGATTGCGGGGGGGGTGGTGTTAGAGTATATGAGTTTAGGCCCATGTGGCTAGGCCCATGAGGCCCATGTGTATGACACTATATTCCTAACCCTCTAGGGTTAGCCCATGTTATGGAAAATCAGAACTCTAACAAAACATCTGATTTGTATGATTATGACTTTGAAGCAGCAAATGAAGATCTTCAAAAAAAAATGATTCTTTGTGATTTGACAAGGTTTATGAAAAACTGGTAACGGACTCCACCTTACTACTTCGAAAAGGATACAGATACCTAATAGCACACAATAAAATATTTTAATGTTCAATGCTAAATAAATTTGGACACAAAACAAATTCAATGGTTAATGATTACCTACTGCCAGAAGAATACAATTGAGGGGACAAACAAGACAATTTTTTTGGGAGCAATCCAGTAGCTACATGCTATTGGAAGATCAGAACATAGGAAAGTAAACGCTTGCCTCCATTTCGATGATATGGGTTATCATTGTTTCTGCAGGTCGAAGGCCATCTCTCAAGAAACTGCAAACGACTTCACTCATCCGCTTTTTAAGAACTGGAAATTTCTGAAGTTCAGTGATTAAGCAACCATGGCTAATCTGCATCAAATAGGATATTCTAAGCACTTTAATTAAAGGTTCACAGGATACAAGCATACAAGAGTTATGAACACATACTTTGATTAATTCATCATAGATAAATTGGGCACACTGAAGACTTGGGTCAAGTAGGCGACCAATCTGCTTTCGCACAAGAATCTCAAATGGTACCTAAAACTCAAAAAGGAAAACACAAGGATTATGTAAAAAGAACACAAATTAGTAGAAATACCAAACATAATCTAGCCAAACACAAACCTCAGGCAGAAACATAGCCCCTTTTGGACCACCAGAATTCTGGATGGTTGTGCGGACATCATCATCAGTAATACTCTTGCAAGGGTCAATTTCCTGCTGGTATGAGTAGGTAATTAAGAGGTGCAAATTACAGAAACACCAGACAAGGCAGAAGGACAATGCATATTCTTGCTAATGAAATTGTGGACATAAATAACGGTTTGTTGGGTAGGAAGGCATCAGAACCAATTAATTCAGAACGACAGGAAATAAAGATCATTTTTCCAACACATCCTGGTATCAAACAAAGGATAAAGTAGTTGTACATCAAATAACTCGACAGCACAAGTATGAATGTATGTTATTGGAAACCTAGAAATAGACTGAGCACTTTCATTGCAGAAAAATATTCTTCTATCACACAATGCACTGCACACTTTTTTTTTGTCCTGGAGCATGTTAATAAGGGAGGCAAGAGGCATAAAGTCAGACTTAGCAGCCAAAAGGTACTCTGACCGAAGCTTAACTGCTGTCTGCGTGAAGCATAACTTTACTGAAACATCCAGTAATAGGACGGCAGGAAACTTTTTTTTAATGCAATGGCAGGACCTCTGCCTTTCAGTTAAGAAAAAATAGAATTGACCCAGTTTATTAGGTAAACCAAGCCTAAAACATCAGTCGCAGTTTATTAAAGGAAAACAGGTGAAAAAACTAAACACAACAAACCAGACGGCTAATCCCGAGCAACCCACCTACACATAACGATAATACACAGCCGACAGAGTGCACTGCACGCCATCGTTTGCCGAGCTTATCACAAGTTATAGCGATAAGAAGCTCCGACTTCCCACAACGAACATCAGCCGAAGCCCTAACACGTCGCCAGCTACTCAGTACTCACAAGCCCCAGGCTCCAAAGAAAGTGAACACAGCTTGTCATCATTGCCAAGCTTTGTTGCAACCCCACAACGAAAGCAGCTACAACTTCGCCACGGATCCACCCTAGGAAAGCCATAGATGTGCCACAAGCATGTAGCCAACCCAAGGTTTGCAGATAAGAGTAAATGTCCCACAGGGACCAGCATCCATCAAGGCAGTGCAGGATCTTCTAGGCGGCGCCTGCAGGAAGGATACGACACTAAGCGCCAACTTCACCTGCCTAGGGACCCTAGGCGGAGTTTCCTCAGAAGAAGAGGGGAGGCGCCTCGACGATGCTTCAAGGAAACGACCCCTAGAGGTGTCACCATCATCCGCTCTGGCTAACATCGGCCAAGGCTTTTGCCCAACACATCCCTCCTCATACCTACACACAAAGGCCACACCACCGCTTGTCAGCCGGTCCTGCAAACACTGCGGCGTGTGGTCAAGCACACTATGCGGTCAATGCAGCTGGTCCTGCAAAGCCAGGTGAAGTTGTCCATCGTCTGCCACCGCATGCAGCTCGCAAGCTAAACTCAGAGCCATTGCAGATGAAAGGCCATGCCCATGACAGGTTCGTTGTGGCCAGCCATCATGGCCGCCCAAAGACGGACCACGCCGACGTCACCACCAACGCAAGCCTGCTCGCCACCTCCTATGCTACACGGTCGCAGGCCTAGTGCTCGTTCGCCTCGCCATCAAGCACCCACCCCCAGTGGCTTTGCCTGCCCCCATGAGCAGCCGCCCCCGCACCACCTCGCCACCGCCCGCCCGCCAAGGAACTCACACTACCGCCAACCTAAAGTTGACTGAGTCGCTAGAACAACCTGGTCGCGCTTGTAGGTGAAGCCGACGACGCAAGGGACGCCGGCCACAATAGATCTACTCTCCACCGCCTGGGCCCAATCCAGCCATGGTGGCGGTGGATCTCGGCAACCCCCACCCAACTAGAGCCAAGCATGGCTCCATGAGAGCGAGAGCAGGCCACAGTCACTCCGCCGCCGTGCAGCCGCCATTAGAGATGGCAACGGGTATAAATCTGCTGGGTTTTGTTTTTGTTAGCCCAAACCCATGCCCATGAATATAAAATTTGCTCGCTAAAAAACCCATGACCATGACAGGTTTAATTTGATGCCCAGACCCATGCTCATCGGGTCATGGGTACCCATCGGGTTGCCCATGGGCATAACCACATAGCAACGAAGAAAAAAATCGAACATGAAAATCATGTCTCAGAACATGAAATTATATTCATTCTTCTCATTTTTCACTTGAATAGGCATATCATCTTATATATGTCTCTGAACATAGTAGTTTAGTAGAAAAATTTAGGATATTGTGTACTGATATGATTGCTTCACTATGATGGATCCAGTTTTAAAAGCCCATGGGTTTACGGGTTTGGGTACTACATCCCCATACTCATGCCCACAAACCCTTTGGGTCTAGATTTTTGCCCATTAATAAACCCATGGGTAGAGAAATTGACCCATACCCTTTGCCTAATAGAGTAAAAACCCATCGGGTTTCGAGTTTCGGGTACCCGTTGCCATCTTGAGCCGCCAAAGGTCTCACCAACACAAGCCTGGCCCAAGGGTTGTTAGATCCGGGATCCAGCGGTACGAGGTCAGCCGCCAGAAGGAGCAGCTCGCACAACACAATGGCAGACAACAGCTTGACGGTGCCAATAAGCACGAGGAAGAGGGGAGAGAAGGCCTCGTCGTCGCTTTCCTTGTGAGCCCACGCACCGGTGGCGCGCTCTGGCAACATCAAGGGAAAGCGGAGGAGGAAAAAGCAACACGAGAAAGAAAATCCAAGGTTCAAGTCTAAGTGTCTAACCCTACGGCTATGGCAGGTATCAAGAGGGGGGCATCTCGTTAGAACTACATTGCATGTAATGTAAAGCTCTAAAGCCCTTAGTCTATATTAACATTACAAATGAAATAATGCATTATTAACCAAAATAAGAAAGGATAAAGGTCACCTTCCATGGTGGTTTTGTGTTATTCAAAAGATAGCATATTGCTTCAATGTCCATTTCTCACTCGTATTATAGAATTCTTATCCCCATGGTCTTAGTGACTAGTGAGTCATATTCTCATTCACATGCCTGCTAGATAAATATTTAAAGTTGTTTCTTTCACAAACCTCCAGACTCTTGACAAATATTGACTGAAAAATGTAGTGAACCCTTGCTCCACCAGAAAGTTTATCTGTAGATACCCTGTTTTTCCCCTCTACCATTGAAGAAAAAGCTGAAACTAGGAAAACAATAAAATGTTAGAATAATATAGCTTTGAGAGAATTTAAACTGAAAGATATAAAGAAGACATCATCTTGCATGAGAAACGGCCTTATAAGATAAACATCAAATTTCAATGCAATGCAATCTAAAGAGTAACACAATAAGAACAAGTAAAGTATTCCTGTTTTCTTAAAAACACACACAAATGATTTCTAGTTGTTGCAACCGGAAGAATGTAAGACCAATTTTAAATTCTTTAAATAATGAATGCGAGCAGTTGCAACCATCGTAATAGAAATACAAAATGTTGTCGTTAAGGTTTTCAGGCAGAACAAATTATTCTTCACCTTCACAATATTTTCTCAATATATTCAACAGTTGGACTCCCTGACCAGCCTGCATCCACCAAGATTAAAAAAAAATCTAAGATTAAGAGGGTAATAATGTAAGTACAGTAAATTTTGAAGGTTTCCACATATGTTCTGAAAAAATATCATAAAACCATGTCAAGAAAATATTCTAATTTGATGTTATCGACTACACTTTTAATGTCCTTCTGTTGTCATAAAGAAATATATTAAAATGTATAAGTGCAAATAAATGTACCATAAAACCATATCTCATGGAAAATTTAATGAAACTAAAAAATTCGACCTGCAAGGGTAAGACATCCCCAGGACAGCATTAAGAAGAAGACCTTCTCATGCAAGTCGAGAAAACCCCCGAACCCCTGTCCCACCCATACAGAGTGGCACCGTAGCCCATGTGAGAACGACCACAACAGGGACCGGACCTTAGACCTGTGCTTTGGCATGAGACAAAAGAGGGGATTTTTTTTAACCCGAGCCTAAAATTCGCTCCCACGGGGAGTCAAACCCAGGACCTGAGAAGTGCCACCGGGTTCCTCTAACCAACTGGACTAGAGGCTCTTTGGCGAATTTAATGAAACTAATTTGATGTTGTAGATGTTGGTGCATTTTTGTGTAAACTTGGTCAATGTTAGAGAAGTTTGACTTAGGACAAACCCCAGTGGATTGCAATTTGGAATGTTGAGTGTATCTCTAGTGCTCCATGGCAATCCATCATGATGCATGCTTTACAGTTTTAGAAGTATGAAGGCATCTATCAATATAATTACCGCTGATTCTACAGTATCACCATAGGCAGCATGTTCCTTCGCAACTGCTACCAACTGAGCATTTATGCGAGTTTTCAAGCCTGGAAGCATATTTGTGATGTGCTTTAGCAGAATCTACAAAAAGGACCATGATAAATCGTAATCAGTTGAACAGATAAAATCATTAGAAACGTACTAATATTATTTGTAGAAACACAACAACTTCACAAGTGTAAACAGGTGGCTACAGAATAACCACAGTCAGTCAAGTTGCAGTACCAAAGCCTTAAATCTTGAAGTAAAAATATCAAGCATCATAATAAATTCATTAAGCATTTTGTGCTAATTATAATCTAAGCTTCAAGACTTTTACTGTACTTTTACTGTGTTCCTGACTATGCCATATAGCATTGCTCATTTCAATTTAAGCATGAGGCATGAGAATTTAACTTCGAGTCATTATCCTGAACTAGTTGAGACTGATTCATTCTTCATCATATTAGAGATTGCGACAACTTTTCCAGAAATCCTAAAATTTTTAATGTTTCTGCAGGAAATTAACAGATAAAATCCAAAGGGTGGAAAGGAACTTGGTATACAGAGGCAAAGTATAACGAGCAGATATTTAACAGTAATATACCATATTTAGCTTTTTGGCCAATTGAGGAACACCACAACAATGTGCCAGACCATTGTAAGCCTGTCAAACACAAAACAATGAACCAGATTTTTAAGAAAGTGTGCTTGATCTACAGTAAAAAAATGTTGCACAGATAAAATTTAATTTCCTGACATACAGGTAGAGTCGAGAAGAATTTTTCCTCAAAAGCAAGTGCATCTTGGACGCTTCGATTGAAGTTGATATCCTGTTGCAATCAGCTAGTTAAAAGTAAGAACGTAAAACTTCACTACTTCAGAAAAACAGCTAAGCAGGTACCAAAACCCTGCTTCTAAGATCAAGATCATAAACAGAACAAATGTAAAAGCAAATCAATAGTTCTAATATCACAAATTTCATTTTTCTTTTTAATACAACATAATGATCTCCTATTTTTGTTCCTTGTGATTGGAGACATCAACCTAGCATTGTGTGAGGCCATAGAACCAATTAACCAACAACAACAAAGCTTTTTATCCCAATCAAGCTGGCATTGGAAGGCTATAGAAATAACTACTATTGAGAGAGAACACAAACTGACAATCAAATATTACAAGGCCTGTGGTTCAGCAAAGAATATACCTCTTGGCTGCGATTCACAACACCTACATAACCAAACTTGAGTGGAATCACATTTCCCAGCAAGAAGTTACGAGCATCAGTGCCCCTGTCCATGATATCTAACTAAAGGCATTGAAATGAGGTTATCAAAATGACCATACAGTGATCAAAGGACTATACAACAAGTTGTGTACAGTAAATAAATACCTTGGTGATAACACCAATTGTACGAGACCCTGCCAGTAAAACAGCAAGCAGTTAAAGGTTTACACTTAATTAGCTGTCCACTACTACAAAGGAAATAGTAATCAAATGCATTATTTAAGTTAATTAAGTACCATCAGGATCAGCAAGCCTTGCCAGTTGGAGCGCATCAGAATTAGCTAAATCAGCATTTGCAGGAGAAACAGCCAATATAATACAACTTGGATGCTTAATGTATTGCATGATCATTGCTCTAATTCTTGACTCAATATCACTGGGCTGGTCTCCAACTGGCACCCGTGTTATTCCAGGGAGGTCAACCAAGGTGATGTCTAAGACATTTGGTGAAAAGATTTTCAGACGAATTTGTTTCTCAGAAACCCCTTTATTATCTCCAGCTTCTTTGTCCGTTTCAAGCTGAAAGCAATCAATTTCTTTCATCACATGAGAACATAATAAGGCATAGAAGTTTTTTTTTTCAAATATGGTACCAATGTAAGAATAGAATAATAAAGAGTGGCATGGGAGTTCAGCAATAGTGTCCAATAACTGCAAGAGTAGATAAACAAAAGAGGAGTGAAGTAAAATGTTAAGAATTAAACTTTTTATTGTAGGACTCAAAAAATAAGGAGCGAAGTACACTCAAAACTGATTCAAAATGCAATGGACAATATCTATACTAATCAAGTAGATTATCACACTGGAGAGCATATTTTTGTTAACTTTGAGTGCATCATGTAAGTATTCCTCATGAAATGAACAATCAATAACAGCACGTGGCTGTCGCACACGGTAAAGCACATTTCTTAAGTACTAAAAACAAAATGTGCACCCTTGCCAAACAACGGCAGCACAGGATAGGTTCTAGGTAAATAAGATGGCCCACTCAGATAGTAACGTCCAGTCTTTAGCATTTCATAGTAGAAAATGGCTAATAAATGTAATTGTGTATATAGTAATAAAGCAATCCACAGTAATGCGAATGTATGCTAAAATGGCTCATGTTGTGATCCTAGGCAAAAATCAAAATAAAGTGTCAAGTTTTTACATGGTCATCATCTTTTCCACTATACAGCCTTAACTATAACTATGTTAAAAGTTCACAAAAATCTTCATACTGAGGTAATACTTGAAAAATAAAACATCATAGCACAAAGATTTAACCAAATTTTCCTTCTTTTAGCTTTTGCCAATAATATTGGCTCTATCGATATGCTATCGCACAGCATCTCCAAAAGCTCCTTAAAAATTACTTGATAAGTCGATGATTCTGCCGAGTGAGCAAAATAAACAGGGAGCTCTATTTTTGCCTACCTCCAATAGTTTCTGATAATTAACTTACTAAAACTCGAAAACCAGGTGAGAGGAAAACCCGGGCAGGAAAGGAGGAAACCACGGTGGAGGGGGCACCTGGATGGATAGCGAGTGTGGAACACATGTGTATATATATGAGTTGAGGGGGAATTTACCAAGTGCTTATCTTTAGGGAGTTGAGATAGAAAATTGTTGGAATGCTGTTATTTTTTCCTTTTTACAACAAAAAAAAAATAGGGAGCTGTTTTAAGGAGCTCTTGGAGATGCTCTTACATTTTTCTTTAGGAAAGAAAATCTGCTAGAGTTGCTCTAAATCAGCACATATATGAACTACAAGTTCAGAGTGGTTTTGCGGTTGCAATTGTACCCAAACAAATACCCTTTTCAGCTAAATAGGAGTAGATCCCTAGTGTCTCAAGCATTGGACAAAACACATCGCCTATATGCAGCCCAAAAAGAGACGAAGCTCGGCACTTACCTGGATCTCGCGCTTGATCTGTTCGAAGTCGTGGAACTGGCGGCCGGGGGCATGAAGAAATTCCCCCCATTCCTCGGGGGCCGCATGGCGCACGAGCTGGAGCACGAGGGGGCAGCGCGTGCAGATGTCGGGGCCCCGAGGGAGGAAGTCGCGGCCGACGAGCGCCTCCAGCACACTGGACTTGCCGCTGCTCTGCCCACCGATCGCTGCCACCTGCGGCAGCTCCAGACCAGCGGCGGCGTCGCCATCCAGCCGCGCGATGATGTCCTGAAGACTGTTGACCAGCGGGATCACCGCCTGCCCCACCGTCTCCGGTACCGCCGCCGCTGGCTTCGGCATCTCCACAGGCAGAGTAGGGTTTTGAGATGGATGATTGAAAGGGGAGCGCCGGAGCGGGGTTTCTCCTTTTTCTTTCTTTCTTTTAATTTGAATTTTCTATGGGTTCGCAAGGTTTGTGTGCTTTGTGTGAGGCACCGGCTCGTAGAAATTGCTACATGCTCCTTCCTTTCAAAAGGAGAGAAATCAAAGATATTTAACTTTTTCGTAATTTTTAAAAGCAGAAAATCAAACATATTTAACTTTTAGCTAAATATATATTAAAATATTAATATTTATAGTATATACAAATATTTATATTCATGGTATAAAATTAAATTGTTGAATCTATTGTCACAGTAAACTAATTTACATATACAAATGTTGTTGATATTTTCTATAAACCTAATAAATTTAAAAAAAAAGTTTGGTCAACATGAATAACATAGTGACAGATGAAATTTGATAACTTTTGAATTTTATTAATAGGGTAACTTTTTTTTGCCCAACTCTCACTATTTTCCTAATATTTTCATACGAGGAATCAAGTTTACAATCAAATACTTTATTAACTATTTTTTTTTGAAAATACCTCATGTGTGACATGGTTACTATTTTTGCTATATTATTGTGTACTCCCTTCATTCTAATTTTACCTAGACCGATAGCTTTTATCATGTATTTATATATACACTATTTCTAGATATATAGTAAAAATATCTATATCTATATTTAATAATAAAGAAGCAAAATGTCAGCTCTTTATTTGGTCTATTTATTTTTTGGTCCGTCTCTCTCTAACTATCGAGTAATGAAGAGTTTCTTTTGTTTTGACTTATATTATATATATAACTCGAGTTAGAATTCTAATCTAAATAGGCCAAATCATGTTCGATATTGAAAATTAAGAGTAAAAAGTCCTCAAGTTCCTACTGTATTTTTCGCAAGTTTTTTTAGTGGACCTTCTCAACCAGAAATCCTAATAATCTAAATAGAAATCCTAACATGAATAGAAAAAAATAAGAGTATAACTTTACTCGACCCTCTTAACAAGGAATCCTAATCAAATAGGTCCTCTATTGAATAATCTAAATAGGAATCCTAATATGAATAGGAAAGGGATAAGAGTATAACTTTATAAACGTGTACTCCACTTCTAACACGTATGTCCTTACACGTCCTGATTCTTTTCTATGTATTTATTATTCTCTCTAGTGTAAAAAAAAATTCTTCTGTGAGTGTCCGACGTTCTTCGGTCTCTAGCATTTCCTATTTTTATTTTGTACCAAAAAAAACTCGCCTAACCACGTGCTCCGGGTTCCAGAATCTCCCATTGCCATGTTTCCGTATTGCCGTTCGACAAAAACTTCTATTTCTTGTGTCAAAACATCGTGCATGTCCGTATCCTTCCCCAATTCCCTTTTTGTTTTCCTATTTTCTATTCTATTTCCTTTCTCACTGTTAGTTCCGTACTGTCTATTCTTTTTTTCCTCCCATTTCTTCTTAAAATAAAACAAATAAATAATAAAAAGTTTATGATGGGTATTTCAACTCTTTATTCTTCTCAATCCGTTCTTGATTCTTTTTTTCTATTTTCCTTTTCCTTTGTTAGTTCCGTGACTTTTCTGTGTCTTTTTTCTTCCATTTCTTCTTATAAATAGAGTAAAGAAATAATAAATATTCTATTATGGGTATTTAAACTCATTATTCTTCTCAAATGAATAAATACTAGGTGAATTCCCCGCACGTTGTTGCGGGATTTTTTTAAAAATAAATCATTATATACAATAGCATTACTATATGGTATTCAATATATTATGTATGTATACATATATATGAATTTGACTTGCATCTATTTTATTGTATTAGATCTAGTAAAAAATTGCTAAGGTAATATAAGAAAAACTAATATTTGGTTACATTATAGAGAAATTGGTGATGAAATAAATATTGTATGTACATGACTTGTATGTTAATAGATTAAAGATTTAAAATATGTTACATGATATATATGACATGGTCATTTTTTGTAATTAATATGGGATGACATGGACTTAGTGGTGAATGATGTGGACACCTTGTATGAAGAGATAGAACATTTAGTGGGTCACTTAGTGGGCAATGATGTGGACACCTTGCATAAAGAGAGAATTCATCTAGTGGAGTTTAGCTTTATAAGAGTATATGATTTCCATCACTAAGTTGTTATAATATAATTTGGTTAGGAAAAACCTTACTACTATTAGAACCTAATTAACCAATAGTCTAACGAATTAAATCATGACTAAAATCTTAAGCGTTGTCATCTAATTTAATCTATATCTATATACTATATTTACATACAAAATATTAAATAATGAAAATTCATTCTTCTGCTCCTTCTATAAACTCATCTCCGGGTCCATTTCCATATGTAAACTAATTCAAATCCGATGAGACATCTCTACCTTGCACTTACACCTTCTATGCCATTCATATGAGTCAAAACAACCCGTATCTGGGTTTTATGTCTCAGTTTTCAATGCATGTATAATTTAGAAACATTATAGAAGAGTTTCATCTAAAAAACAAATTTTTATCACCTCTCTCTTTATCGATACGGTGCTACATTAGCATATTTAATGCTTATAAAACTTTGTTGAAAGCCCCATTGAGATTGTTCTAACAATAGTGTGAAGTATTTATTACATATACATTCAGCGGGAGCTCCCCGGAAGGCTACCGTGGCCACGTCAGCCGAATTATTTTGGGCCGTTTGATTTCGCCTTCAATGGCCAGATTTCGTTTGAGCTCCTGTTCAATTTTGTCGGCATGTGTTGATCAGCTGCCCAAATATCTCGCCCATTCCCGTAAAAAAAATCCCCTCGGTCTCTCGTCCCCGTCTCTCCTCCCGACGCAACGGCGACAGGCGACGGTGCCACCCGCGGGCGGGCTTCCCCTCTCTCTGTCCCTCTCCTCCAGCGTTGCGGCGTGCTGGGCGGGCAAGGGCCAAACCGTGGCCTCCTCTTCACGCGGTGGCGGGGTGTTGGCGCCCTCCGCGGGCGCTCGACGAAACCCTAGGTACCTGTTCCTCACCGCCGGCGGTGGCGGCGAACCTCACCGGCTTCATCCCACCGGTGCCCCCTCCTGAAACCTCTCGAATCCTCTTTCCCTTTTTCTCTACTCTCGGCTTCCTCTTTCTCTCCCTGTCTCGTCACATGACGACGTACCGGCCGGCTCCTCTGAGGCGGCGGCGCGGTGTGCAGGGTGGCCTCCCCCCAGAGGGGCGCCGGGGCCCTGGCACAGCAGGCCCCATGAGGACGGCGGTGGCAGGGGGAAACCCTAGGTCACCTACCGGTGCGGTGGCCCCGACGCAGGTGGTGCGGACGCGTGCTCGACGGTGTGCAAACGGGGTTCCACGGTCGTAGCGGCGACGCAGGGCCATCCCTCGTCCTTGCCTCTCTCTTGATGCGCAAAAGTCCAGCCATCAGGTATGGATGGCTATGGGTACTTTGCCGTTGCTATATGTGCTTCAACTTTAATGTTTAGTTTCCTAGAGTCGCAGATTTATTTCTTCAGATTTGTTCAATGGTGTATGTGCAGTTGTAGTACAATATTTGAGGAAGCGGCCTGTTCAATCATGTTGCCTTTATGAGGCAGTTAGTTTTGTTGTCATAGCACATGAACTGATCTAATTAGATGCTTCAGATCACTTGATTGAGGAGCCACTGATGGTTATTTCTTTCCATCTGCATCGACTGATAAGAAGTAACATCTTTCCGCAAAGTGAAAGCTACTTTTATTTCACTCTGCTTTTGTTCCAGGGAGTTTTATAGCTCCAAAAAGCGTTGTTACAATATATCAATTTATGATTATGTATATTTACTAAGTTGTACATTTGGTGGTTTAGACATATTCAAATATCGTCAATCTTTTGTTATTTTTCTAGGGAGACAGAATGTCCAAATGATTCAGTTATCCAGTCCCTTTTATCAGCAGTGGATTCATTTGGTGCTGACTACAAGCTTCTTGGGATACAGGCTTCCAGGGAGCCAACGACATGATATAAGAAACTTTTCATGCTTCCATCGGCCCAATTCTACAATGGCATTGTCAGGTTTTATGTGTCTCACAAAACTCATTCGCGTTCCTGCACTCAAATTACAGTTCAGTGTACCTAGAGCAACTTTGTTTTTACTTTCCAGTTAGCCTTTCACAACTAGACTTAACAGATGGAAACATGCGGACAAAGTAATTTAGTTGGAGCTATTGGAATTTACGGCTCATAGTACCTGTTCTCTTTGC
The DNA here is from genome assembly GCF_000003195.3 of Sorghum bicolor. Classification (NCBI taxonomy): domain Eukaryota; kingdom Viridiplantae; phylum Streptophyta; class Magnoliopsida; order Poales; family Poaceae; genus Sorghum; species Sorghum bicolor. The sequence goes on along the minus strand of NC_012875.2, from coordinate 33,726,282 downwards.
GTTTCCTTACATCTAATTCTCATGGATTTGCCATGTTTAATTTAATTCTAGGAGCAAAGGAAGGGATTACACAGGATGGCCATGCGGTTCTTTTTTCTTAATGTCCTAATTTAGCTATTAGTTTGCAGATTATCATTAATATACCTGGCCAAAGCAGTGGAAACAACAAGCCCATACCAACCAAGCTCTTGAAAATGCTTTGACTCTCCAAAATTCTTGGAATGACTTATAATTTGGAACAGAGGGAATACTATATAACCAAATAATAATACTACCTATATATGGCACCCAGCGTGTAAACATATTTGACCATAAATGTAGTGGATATAGAATGGATGGTTAGTACCTACTATAAAATTTATCACTACCGGTTTCTGAAAGATATATTTATGTACTCCTATTGATCGTTTAGTACTCTAGCCAAATTCCTTTTGACTTTTCATGCTCATAGGTCATCCAACCTTGTATTTATTTTTGGTGCTCCATCTTCCTATCTATTAATTGATATCGGTTTGTTGCCAACCCTTCTCTGGCACTAATCGGTTTAAGAGTTTCCCCAACCATATCGAAGACATCTATATGTTCCTATCCTCACTTCACCATCATAAATGAATTATACAGGTGTCGTAAGAGTTCTTGCAAGCTGAAGCTTTTGCAAACCTCAGTAATGCTATTGGAATCTTGGTCATCTCCAGAGAATATTCAGCCTCAAGCATTTTGCCTATGTTTTTAATAATATTCATGTCCTTGCAAAAAAAAGTTACTTTGACTGCTCTTCAGGTAAGTTACCTGTGCACTAAAGTTTTTTTATTTTCTGCTCTCATACTTGCCTTTAATTTCCTCTCTATACCTATCGACCGTCATCCACTTCGTCCTAAAGCAAACCTTGTGCTGTTTAACTACAGACTAACAAGATATGCAATTAACCACTCTCTTTCACAGTTCAAAATTGTGTTACACGCACTGCTCCTTGTGTAAAAGGAGACCAGCTAAGCACTCTCTTCGAGAATTAAAAAATGGCTTCCAAGACCTGATGCTTGTGTTCAAGGAAACCAGCTACAGGAAGGCTCACATACTTTCCTTCCGAGGATGCTGTGTCTGAAGGTATGTTTTTGGGCATGCTTGACCTTTTTGATAGAATCAAAACCACGACAACTGCAGATGGTGCCCTTAAATATGAATTTTGGAAAGTATTTAATCCATCCCAAATTATAGGATGTTTGACTTTTTTGACACCAAGTTTGACCATTTGTCTTATTCAAAAAAATTGTACAAAATATCACTTTTTTTGTCATGGCTTGGTTTATTAATAAAAGTAGTACATGTATTACAAACTTGGGATAAAAAAGTCAAAGTTGGGATGGAGGGAGTATATGTTACTCCTTTTTATTGTGAACTTCTTCTAATTGGTCCACTGGAGTTATGGATGGATCTGTTGAATTATTTACCACCCACTTCATAATAATCAAAGCAATACTACTGTCGGTATCTGTAAATAGTTCTGTCTTACTCAAACTGCATGACTGATATTCATTTTATGCACTTCATTATGTTGGTTGTCCTAACCGGACTGTAGGTGGTGAGCTTCTGAACTAAACTTTCAGCCTATGCGGACAACATCTCTATGTCGAAATACCTGTACAAAAGTGTTGTAGATCTGTCCGGTATTTTTTTTGGCAAACATCTGTCCATTATTCTGACAGGTATGAAGAGTATCCTGTTTTGTGTACTATGCAGATCAATTTATAGGCCAGCCAATGCTCATTACTTATGTTGTCTTTAGTATCCAGTTCCATTGTGAGACCTTTTTGTGCCAATATTTTAGTGCCAAACTTAGCACCCAATTGGTTAACTCAAGAGTGCATTGTGTAAATTTTAAACATATATGACAAAGGATTTCAAATTTGTAGTGGAAAATGCTTATATAATTTTCTGGAACAGATACTACTACATCGATTATATTCACTAAAAAAGTTGTTTCTTCGGGGCATCAGCTGAAAAGACCATAGGGTGCTAAGTGGAAGCCAGAACATACAACTCTCTACGGGAGGTCATATTCCCTTTGTTGAATTTTTGTTCCAGCCTGAACAAGAGCCGGACCAATTTAGTGGTGGCTATTATGGGTATCCCCAAGGATACCATCCATATGGTTGCTTGCCCCCTCAAAATTCTTCCATATACATCTACACAACAATATCCAAGGTATCAAAGTTACCAACAGCAGCCAGCATTGCAGCCCCCACCATAACAGGTAAGCATGTTGCTCAAGGCCCTACCACAACATTTGTTAGTCCGTGCAATTATGTACCACTAAGATATCTTGTTCCTCCCTTTGCAGTAGGAGTAATAATGGCCTGAGAGGATCGTTTGCAAACTGCCCCCAGGGGCAGCATCTTTGGTGCATCAGCACGACAATCTCCTTACTTTTGCACTGCTATATGTATGTTCCGTAGAATGTGTTCAGTTATGTCCAGGGAAACAATGCTATCTATGATTCTGTCTATTGTACAACAGCACCATGCACAAAGCCACATTTACATGTACACATATACAAATCCTGTGGCATCGCACGTACTGTATGCCTATGCTTCATTACTCCCTAAGACCATATGTAATATATTCTTATTTGTTGTAAGACCAATTACACACACACACACACACACACACACATATATATATATATATATATATATATATATATATATATATATATATATATATTTGCCTATTACTCTTAATTAACTTATCATATAATTTTAATGTGTAACACATATATTGTTTACCCACGCGCGCGCAGGGGCGCGCGCTTTGTACTAGTATTTCAAGAAGTATCGTGTTCCGCTGAAACACATAGGCATGCTTGCTATTTTCTATTCTATCCGCATCCACCACCTTGCGGTTCTACGTTCTTCTATTTTTTGTGTTTTTCTTATAAATGCTAAAAACAAATAATAATAGATATAATACCATGGATCTTTGAATCCTCTTTCTTAAAAAAACAGAGATTTTCATGGCTAAGATATATAATTTAAATTTTTAATTAAAAATATTATAATCTAATTCACCCAAGGTACAACTAATCAAATGTAAAATGAAAGTTTGAGCAATTAAATTTAGCGGACAAACAAGTTTTGAGGTTGGACATGTCTAATTTCTTGCTGATTTTGATCCTATTAGAATTGCGACTTTTATGGGTCTACAAAAGGAAGTCGTGTAACTCATATTTAACTGTACCAATTGTACCAACATATGTATATTAAGATATGTTTACAAATAAATATTTATATGCTTTGTAATAGTAGAAAATATATAAAAAATTAATTTGATATTGGATTAAGAGGACAATGTCATATTATTGTCAATATTAACTTATATTATAGATGTAATACTCATCTAAAGTAAACTATGGCTTTAAAATTTTGTGCAACACAAATAGATATGTATAATTCTGATCACTGTTTTTCATGAACATTTGATGCTTTTCTTTTTTCGTTGCAACGCACGGGTATGTTTGCTAGTATCTAAAAAGTTTAAAATGTGTTATGATTTGGAATGGAGGAAATAATAACAACTTTATCTGATCTCATCTTATTAAGACTAAAAAGCATCATTGTTTGTTCCTACTATATTGATTTGTGAGTACAATACTTCATCCCTTTCGAATAATCACTCTAAGGTATAAAGCTATCTAGCATAAGGACATGTTTGGTTACGGGCGGTAAAGTTTACCGCTCGTCACATCGAATGTTGGACACATGCATGAAGTACTAAATGTAGACTATTTACAAAACTAAAAATATGGCTAGAGAGTAATTTGCGAGACAAATTTTTTGAGCCTAATTAGTCCATGATTGGATAGTAATTGCCAAATAAAATAAAAATGCTATAGTACTAGTTAAACTTTAACAACCCCAACCAAACACCCTAAGTCGATAAGTCAGACTTGTGTAACCCATCCGACTTAGTAATTCAACTAGGTTTCTTATATCCCTCGCATTTATCTTAATTCAATTGTTTGCAATAATACATTTAGGGGCAGAGCCACGACTTAGAGGGGGGCTACTGTTGACGGTAGATAAATACTCTTTTTAACCGTCAACATAGCATGAGAAAGAATTAAAATGAGAATACTATTTAGCTATAGGGGTTATCACTAACAGAATTCCATAAGTTTTGGTGATTGTCTATTTCTGTAGGGGGTTATCAGAATAAGAACAAAAGGAGGTCCACATATCATATTTACATAGAGAGAACATATGAAACGCCAACTCAAAAATACTCCAGAAGGCTCGGGAATACACCACCTGAAAGGTGGGGCCCACCTGCCATAGGGCAGGGGCGGCCGCTCGGAGGTCTCAACCAATCAGGTTGAACCTCACCGATCCTGCCTCCACCGACTTTGAGGATTAATCTTAAGCGCACGTTTAAGTCGGTTTGATCCAAGGGTTGTGGTGCTTCCTAGGGGGCTATAAATAAAGACTCTGACCCCTCTGGAGGAGGAGAGATATAGAGGAGTTCATTATTCTCTGAGAAGAATTAGACAGAGAGGGGTCCCTCGAATAGATCTGTCTCTATAGGATTCTTAGCCACCGTCTCAATTAGATCTCTATAGTTCTTTAGCATATCTACATAGGAATAGATCTACAAGGAGTCAAGTTAATCTTGGAGTCCGGATCAATCTTCAGTTTTTGGTAAACTCTTATTCTCTTTGTTATATTTATATTAGTTCTTGCTACTATGAATATGACTTTGATTTATTTGAATATATTGGAATTGACTTTATTCTATTTCCTTATGTTCTTAATTATATATTCTTAGTCTACTTTGATTATATGCTTAGCGTAGTTAGATTAGAATTATATTTATGCATAGGATCAGATAGCGCTTACTCATTGGACCGATGGGTAAGTGATAGATATTGTGTAGGCGAGGTGCCTAGACTATATTTATCCGCGATTACCCCTTATAGTCCGGAGCTTGAGATAGATCGCGGGAGTGACAGTCCTGTTGAGTCCTTTGTATTCCTTCTCTCGATTATAAGGATTGTATAGCACCATTATTACAGGGAAGTTCTTGCTATGTTCATGATCTTTCTTGCTAATATCACTATGCATAGATATAACCTTTTCTAGTGATGATGCTAAGTGTACTTGCACTAATCAACGTATGCTTTGACAATATAGTTAGAATACTTAGGATTTATTCTTGTAGATTGTCCTAATACCATGCTAGTGCTATAGACTTAGAGTAATCTAATTGAGATGATTATCATGTTTATCTTATGGCTATGAATTCTTATTTATCCTCTGTCACTTATTATTCATATTCATATATTAATCTTATGTGACACTTACCCTGCATGAGAGATAGATAAAGACATGGTTAAGGTCTCCATGATTACGTGCAGTGCTCATTGCTCATTATCCATTGCAAGTCCCTTCCTAGTGGTAAAAATGTAAATAACGATACCCAGAATACTTCTGGTTAAAATACTACGTCGTTATTATTTGTGCGCTTGCGGATCCTTTATTTATTTATTTATTCTTAGAAAGCATATAGATTTAATACCAGCACTTCTACATCATGTTAGAGATGACAACCTAGCTTAAGTGATGTTAAGTAATTTTGACGTCATTGCTAGGGATAGGTTTAAGAGTCTATTTTTTATTAGTTGCGTTAAGAAATGTCAACAACTACACCTCAAGACATGGTCCAAAAAACCAACAACTCCTCTCCAAATTTCAATCCTAGAATGGCCCAACGGAAAGAGGACTCTGGCGTTTAGCCCTAATCGATGTGAGCCTAACCTTGTAGAGTCACCCCTATTCCCAACTCCTGAGCAGCGAGCACCGAGTACATAATGCCAAAGACCCCTCCTTCTACCCCCTCCGTCTTCCTCTGCGAGGGGCTAGGGGCGTTGGTGCCCTTCGTTCTCCCCCTCAAACTTCTGGACAATGGAGTTTATGGATAATAATATGTGAAACATAAACACAAAATAGAATAGAGATATTTGAAGAATACCAACCTAAGACATATTGATAACACAGATTCTAAGATAACCGGCGTAAAAGTTTAAAGATACAAACCTAAATACATGCAAATAATATAGGTCCTAAGATAGCTAAGATGAAGGTTCAATGTTAAGGAGACAAGAGAAATCACATCTTTAGAATTGGAGTTATCATTATCTTTTCTAAGAAGGTACATTGAGTATGGATACTGACGTAATAGACACAAGCTCAAAGCATATCTAGAGCAAAACAGGCATAAGCCATAGCAGTATCCAAGTAGAACTGAGATGTTTGATCATTACAAACTCAACACACTAATAATATAGGTCTTAAGCCATTTTTAATGGAGTTTCATGGCATAATAAAAGTAGATGTCTAGTCAAAGCTGTTGTTTGCTCGGGACGAGCAAAAGTTAAGCTTGGGGGATCTTGTTGATGGGAAATAAGACCAAGTTCTATACACTCAAAAGCCTATCAACAGTCCTCGATTCAAGGAAGATAAGCATCACATGAACATATTTATCACTAATAAAGTTTCACTTGTACTCTTAGCTTGTTTAATGCAGGAAAGAAGGAAATGAGCCCTATGGGCCCCATAACCTAGGTCGACCGACCGGGGTTTGGGCCCACCAGGGGCTCCCCTCCATGGCATGAGCCATGACATACTCCAAGGTGTCAATCCCAACCCTTGGATCCTAGTGTGCTTGCCCTCAATGGTTCAAACACTTAGCACATGGATCCTTAGGCCCACATGGAAGCAAGCAAGTATGCAACTAGACTCAACTTTGAACAACACTTCACATGACAAGTGGGGACACCACCAGGAGGCCAGTGGTGGGCCAGGGGCCCCAAAGGTCGGTCGGCCGACCGACCAATGGGGTGATGCCACTGTTGACACTTGCTAACACCACTTGAATGCTAGGTTGTCATCCCCAGCATGGCACTAGAGTGTACTATGGTATTTATACGCACACAGATAAATTCGCAAGCGCACGGATACCGTTGTAGCTTTTACCCAGTTAAAGGTTTTATTGTATCCACAGGGAAACGGGAGAACCAACTACGCTCTAACTTAACCAAGATAGATAGATAGGTGTGAATAGGAAAGATGGTAGAATTGAATAAGAACAATATTAAAGGTAAAATGACAATGGGGGAATATAGAGTAGAGCAATCTAATATATGGGCGATAATAGGAGAATAGAGAGGATAACTATGGTTTCTCTACTTCGAAGGGGTATGTCTATGTCTGGGACGAACTACGTGATAAGATTACACCACAAAGGATGCTTATCCATAGGCCGATAAACCCTACCAGTCCTGCTAACGGGAGGTGGACTACAGAGGACCAACATAGCTGTCACATACGCGGCCTACCACACGATTCGGCTAGACAGGGGATATCCACAAGTAATCTAGGTCTAAGCACCACGCTTACACCTATACTACAACTCTCACCTATAGCGTCCTATAGATTAAAGTACTCAAAAGAGTTGTGAACCAGAACATACATGGATAGTAATTGCATAATGAAATAGAAGTAGATTACCAGAGTCATCCCATGAGCAAGCTTGATTAGAGCTTGATCATGGCGAAGTACAACCAGAGGAAGAACCGACAGGCTGGCCTCTCCTCCAATCCTCCCTCGCTCTCCATCTCGCTACTATCTAGATCTACTCTAGTTTAGAGATGAGAGGAGAGCTCTCATCACCAAACCCTAGCTTTTGCTCTATCTATGAATAATGAATAAGAATGAAGGGGTGCCTCCTCTAGGGGACAGGGGGCCTGCTTATATAGCCCCTCCAAATGAATGTGGACCGTCGGATCAAACCGACCTTAATCGCACGGTTTTCCTTGATCCTCAAAGGCGGTGGAGCATAATCCTCGAGGCGGAGCCTGATTGGTCCAGATGACAGGGCGGGCGCCCAAGGGGGGAGGGCGGGCGCCCTGTCCCCGGGCCCGCTCGGCTTCTCGTTCGTTCCCGTGGCTTATGGAGTCTTCTAGATGATAGAAAATTGCACGACACGTTAATATGTCTATGTAAACCCAACATGTGGGCCTTTCCTCCATATTTCCTGATAACCCCCTGCAGAAATAGACAAACACCAAAACTTGTGGAATTCTGTCAGATAAAACCCTAAGTCTGGGTGTTGGTTGTATTTGGATCCTTTTCTTTGTTTATTTGATAATTAAATTTGGTACTTAAGGACCGTCAACAACTCCCCCAAGCTTACCTCTTGCTCGTCCCTGAGCAAGGATGGACTCAAGAGTTTTTGCAGTGGTTTCATGCCTTAAAGGTATACATGTGTTCAAACAAGATCTCATCTCTGGGTTAGGGTAAACTGTTAAGATTTAAACTTACTCGTTTTACCTTTCACCATGGGGCTTGCAAGCGTCACTTTTGTCTTGAGCAGTTAAAAGATAGAACAGTCTAGTCAAGCGCCATGTCTCTTATTCTTGATCAACTATAGCTCTAGAGTTTTTGTAGATTTTCAAATAAAACTCAGAGATTCATTTGTATGACTTTCTCAAATCTCTCTTTTGTGGTATTTTTGGATCCTTACCAAAGCAGTGATGGTATATGCCTTCTCTCAAAGTATGTAGTATTTGTGGTATGAGGCATAGTGATATTGCCTTCTCTCTCATCCTACTCTAATGAGGCTTTGATATCTGGAGCTCATAGGTGGGAGACAGCTAATACATACTTACAAGACATTTATTGCATAATCAAACCATGGATCTAGAGAAACAAGTCAATAAGTCAAATCAAGATGTGCATGTGTGGCGAATGAATGGTGTATGGTGATGATGGTGAAAACAATGGTGAAAGTCTAATTCTATTTTTGCTCTTTTGAGGGGATACGTACCTTCCTTGCACTTTGAAGCTTTTTGAGGGGAATGAGATGCTCTATATTTTATTTTTCTTTTCTCTCAGGTGGGTATCTTGTACTCCTAATTCTACTATCGGACACTTGTCCATTTTTACCTCTCGTCTCACTTTTTCTTTTCTTCGAGGTTCCGGGCACTTGCCCCTTTTTATTTCCTCGTATTTTTTTCTTATTTTTTTTCTTCTCTCTTTTTTTAGAGCACTCACCCTCCTGGAATAATGTAGCAAGTGGTAGTAACCAAAATATCTCGAGCATTTATTTCACTGGGAAAAGCAGGAATGGGATAATGTTTTTGGCTATTCTATTCCGGATAGGAGTAGAATAATTTTGGGTGAATCTGGAGAGGGAAATGAGTGGATGTATGTGGATGCGTACTTCCGGAGTAGAAGCAGCATGTATGAGTGAACGTGCAAGTGGATCTTGATTTTAACCGCATGACAAGTTCCTAAGGGTCTACACAGCTTGACCACACTCAATGCTCATAAGTAGTAAAAAGTAAATGTAAGGTTCATAGTCTAATAAGCATGTATATGTGGCTGTGGTAGGGTTTTAAACTCTCATCATACAGGAACTCATTATGCAACATTTTAAAGATTTTCAAAGATAAAATTATCTAGAATTCTAGCATCTCTAGGAACAGATAAACAACAGCTCAACCTTCTAAAAGGTCCTAATATGGCTAGAGGGGGGTGAATAGCCTATTTAAAAAATCTACAAATTCACTAGAGCAAGAGGTTAGTAAATAACAAAGCGAAGCTTTTTGCTCTAGCTCTAAAGGGGTGTTTGCAAGCCACCTATCCAACAAATCTAGTTGATATGATCACTAAGCACACAAGAGCTATGTCTCTACTTACACAAGAGAGCTACCTAAAGTTTCTATACAAGTATGTAAGCTACTCTAGTTTGTAAGAAAGTAAGAGAGAAGGTTTGATCTTTATACCACCACGTAGAGGGGATGAACCAATCAATAATATGAAGTCCAATCACCGGGAGAAATCCAAAGCACAATCACAATGAAGAGACACGATTTTCTCCCGAGGTTCACGTGCTTGCCGGCACGCTACGTCCCCGTTGTGTCGACCAACACTTGGTGGTGCGGTGGCTAAGAGGTGTAGCACGGACCTCGTCCTCACTAGGACACCACAAGAACCGACCCACAAGTGAGGTAACTCAATGACACGAGCAATCCACTAGAGTTACCTTTCGGCTCTCCGCCGGGGAAGGTACAAGACCCCTCACAAACACCGGGAGATGGCCACGAACAATCACGAACTCGTGGCAATCCTCCTCCGCTGCTCCAAGCCGTCTAGGTGGCGGCAACCACCAAGAGTAACAAGAAAACCACAGCTAGAACGATCCCCAAGTGCCACTAGATGCAATCACTCAAGCAAATGCACTTGAAATCACTCCCAATCTCATAAAGATGTTTAATCTACGAAGGAGATGAGTGAGAGGAGTTTGCTTAGGCTCATAAGGATGTCTAGTAGTCAAGAATGCCAAGAGAGTGAGCCCCAAGCCGGCCAAACATGTATTTATAAGCCCCTCAAGCAAATAGAGCCGTTAGCTCTTTCACTGGGCTGAACACGGGGTCACCGGACGCTCACCTCCTGCGTCCGGTGCTCCAACGTCAGCCGCGTATCAGAGTCTAATGGTCACCTGCAGTGCACCGGATGCTGAGCAAGTTGGCACCGGACGCGTTCGGTGCACACCAGTCTAAAACACAAAGAGGTCTGCAAACGCGCGAGGTCACCGAACGCTGAGCAAGTTGGCACCGGACACGTCCGGTGCACACCGGTCTAAAACACAGAGAGGTCTACAAACGCGCGAGGTCACCAGACGCTGAGCACCGAATGCTCCAGCCTACGTCCGGTGCTCAATGGACTTAAACTTAGAGAGCTCTGCAAAACGCTCAGGTCACCGGACTCACATTACCGGACGCTCCAAACTGCATCCGGTGCCTTGCGTCCAGTGCCTTACCCTAGCTGGGCCAGGCACTGTCTACACTGGACGCTCAGACTCAGCGTCCGGTGCTCCAGAAGCCAGCGTGCGGTGAGTGTTTCTCACTCCCGCGACTTGTCCAACTTTCCCACCGGCGCAATAGAAAATATGCACTTCATTTTCTCAAAAAGCGCCGAATCCCGCCGAGCTTGCTCGGCGGGAGGGAGAGAGGAACCCATCCTCTCTCTACCCTTCAAACTCCACCTCCTTCTCAAAGTGTGCCAACACCACAAAGTGTAAACCAACACGTGCACGTGTGTTAGCATTTTTCACAAACAATTTCTTTGAAGGAGTTAAGTTAGCTCACTAGGTTCTAAATGCATGCACATGAACAATGACACCTAGTGGCACTTGATAACCGCTTAGCCAAAGAATTTCCCTCTTTATAGTACGACTATCTATATATCCTAAATGTGATCACACCCTCTATGGTGTCTTGATCACCAAAACCAAAACCCTAAGCAATACCTTTGCCTTGATCTCCATAGGGTTTTATTTTTCTCTTTCTTCTTTACCAAGTTGAGCACTTGATCATCTTGTGGTCATCACCATCATCACCATGATCATCGCTTGCTCCATCACTTTGCATGTACCAACCTCATTAAGTCTACACACACTTAGCATAGAGGTTAGTACTAGGGTTTCATCAATTATCCAAAACCAAACTAGGGCTTTCAGCTTCCCATATCATATCCGTTAACGACTTAGACTTTAGATCAAGTACTCTTCCCACAAATTCAGGTTTAGAGCAAATCTTAATTCATAACAGTCATACCTAAACTCGAGAGATAATTCAATTTTGTGAACTAGTCATGGCAGAGCAACTATTCATCATTTCCATGTGAGAGCTTATCATGAGGGTTCATAGCAAACTTTATTTATTTATTTATTTAGCAAACTAAGCAAAGATATATATAAGCATAAAATCTTTATTTGGGTTTTTATGATTATGCATCTTTTTTTTATTATTTGAGTAAAGTATAAACGCGAGTAGAAACAGTTAGCTAGATAAATGGGGGTGCTCTCCCCCAAGCTGGATTTTGACGTAATTTCTTCTGATGTAGCTAGCAGGTGGCGGAGGTGTATTTGAATGTCGGCAGCACCCTGACAGCGATTAGGATTCCTCCGTCTGCTAGTCTTTTTTGATCCTTGAATTCTGTGGAGCTCAAATAGACAACAAAGCTTTGTGGAACTGGTTAAGTGTTAGCATAAAATCTCTTTGCCTTTATCATGTTGAGCTTCCTCTAATAAATATTACTCTCTTTGGTAGGATCATAAATTTATTTTTATATTTTCATTTCTATAGGACAGGAATATATTTATTTTATTTTTACGCCACCACGGTGAATGTACTTATGGGTTTTATGCCACGAGCATACTCACATGGGGCTTACTATTTTTAACATTTTTATTTTCTTTTCAAGATAGCATGATTAACTTACAAGCCATTTAAGGAAAGTAAATAATTTAAGGGAAAAGGGAATGCAGAAATGATAAATATGGATAACTACCAATTTTACCTTTCGGCAAGGGTTCAATGTTTTAAGTCTTCTAAACAAGACTTCTCACCGTGTTCATTCTTTAGGTGTGTTATTTGATTCAGGTATGGACCTTGACGTCTGCACCTCTTGATACGGTGTCACCCATGTTCTTCGTTTGCCCTGCGGTTCGAAGTGCGGCGTTGGCAGTATCTTGCTCAGTGTGTTTGTGCTCGTAGATCCAGGTCCTTCACTTGGTAGAGTCTGAGATTTGAAAAATCCTCCATGTTTCTCAAAATGTGTCCTGCTTATAGAGACAAGGCAGAGATCAAGTGCATGGGTCCTGTTGGTGGAAAACACCAACAGAACCAAAAGTATATTTATTCTTCTCTATCCTTGAGCATAGGGAGCAAGACAAAGTTGATGGGTGATAAGTTTATGAGTGTAGCATTTAAAACATTTGTCAGATCAGATCGCTCAACCTTATGGAAAGATAATCTATCTATGTATATGTCTTTTTCTTTATATCTTCCCAAAGATTGAATGTGCAACATTTTAGCTCATATGATCAAGAGTGTGGGATCATGGAGGTAGTACTAGGAACAAAGATTAAAGGACTAAACATGCTGAATCAGTTGGGTTGGTTAATTTGGAGTTATAAATCATACATGTTTGTCTCTTTATTTATGTGAATGCTAGAACCAAGGAGAAGCTTATAAAAGTGACAGTCACATATCTTAAGATGTTACCTTAATTGAAGAGTGATGGTACCATCTCACCTTGTGGAAGCTTCCCATTCGTAGTGCCTGTGTATCTTGTTTATGTACTTCGTCTCCTTCCATGGATCATCTCTCTATGATGAATGAGCTATGTCCTTCTTGTGCAAATTGTTAAACTTCATGTGTCTCTCTCTTCATCTCTGATGTGAGTTTATCTCAGGACTTCCCAAATCGATATTGAAAGTTTTTCTGTAGGGGTTAGTGTGACAAAATATACCAATGTCTACACAAGCAGTTTTTAGTTCAATAACCGAACTAGACTCCATGTCTAATCAGATTAAGGAAGGCTATTTAACTGTAATACCCGATTTTAAGGACAACATCAGATATGCACCATATGTGAGTTTTAGAGATCAAATCTCACATATAGCTACAAATAAAGGGTAATATCAAAAGACAATCCATAAGTTATATAACATAATAATAAATCAGAGATAACCTTAAGCAGTAAATAGCGGATAGACAACTCCAACTTCGGATATTAACTTCACTCTACAGGATCCAACTGACTAGTTGATCACAAGCCCAAAACTTCTCCTGAGGGGTGTGGGGAATAGCAAGAGTGAGTCCATGTCGAACTGCACAAGTATAGCAACTAGATTGTATAGATCCCACAATCTCATGATCAATGTGACATAAATAATGTAGAGCATTAAACAATAAATAATGAGTATATTTAACACACAAGAATCATCACCGTCGATGCAAGAATCCCCAAGGCCGCTCTTGACCGTGAGCACGGCTAGTATACCAGTTTTTAACACTCTGCAGAGGTTGTACATCTTTACCCATGAGTCATGATTTACTCTTTCGCTCGAGGTGATCAGCCTCTTAACCCACTACCAAGGAAGGTCGGCAGGGATCACTATAAAGTCTTTCAAAGGTTCGTCTAACAAGTTAGGGCCGCTTGGTTTCATTAGTCAGTCCATGTGATTCACCCGCAGGAATCCACGGTCTGCTATTCCCCAATTGTGCCACATGGGTAACCGCTAACGAGCTAGAAAAGTTACTCATACTTAACTAAAGCTAGAGCCATTATAGTCCTCATGGTTGCTCTGTTGTCCCGGTTATCACTTACAGATAAATCATCAAGTGGCTAAAAACTCATTTTTATCATTTATTACTTAACATTAATCTAGCCACAGGATCATGGTCACAGAAATAAAATCCAAATGCTATACTTGCCTTAATCCAAATGCTCTTGTTGATCCTGCTGGTCTTACTAGTTGCCAAGGCTCTGATCTTGATCACTGAAGCACTCTTGATCACCACGAATTGCTCACCGACTAATTCCGATCATTGATCACAAACATACGACAACAAACATACACGAAGCAAACAAGGCTACAATTAGAACAGTACACCAATCATATAAAAACAGTATGAAAAGTTTATAAAAAGATTCTACGCATCTCTACGATCACACGAACGTAAAGATCACAAAAATCGGAGCTAAAACGGAAAAGTTATGAATTTTCTAAGATTTCCTTTAGAAAAATAATTAATTAATTAGGGTCACGAAAATAAAAAGTTTTAAACTGAGAAAACAGTGTTACTAACATGTATAGCTCATTAATACGAATCCAACGCAATTTGAATGGGTCAAAACAGAGTTAAGATGAATATTTTATGGCCAAAAGAATGTCAGTGGCAATTCTGTAAATAGTGAAAACGTATTTTTTGTCGAGGATATCAGTAAGGGGTATCCTAACTGATGTACATAATGGGATTGCCCGTACGCAAGTCGAGGCCCCCGACTCGACGCTCTACCCAGTCACGCGTATGGTCATCGACGACTGCAGCCTCGAAGACGGAAAGGGCGTCGAGCGAATCGATTAGGGCTCGAGCGCCAACTACCGTCGAATACGGAAACAGGCTCGAGCGAATCAGGAGGCGTCGAGCGCAAGGACGCTGCCCACCGCGTGACGCACGCACGGGAGCCAGGGCATTTAATGCGCTTGTCGCGTTCCTACCTAACACGCCAGTCACGGGAAGCGTGATAGGGAACAGGCACCCATCTCGTCATTCTTTTTGCAGCCTTCCCCACCAAACGATCCAGAGCATGTCAGGACGCAGGAAGCAGGGTTGGAACGTCTAATCAAGCCCCCCTCGAGATGTCCAAGGTCAACGCTCTGGATAGCAAGGCGCTACACAGCGTCCGACCCTCGACCAGACATGTTTCCTTCCTAGGGAAGGGTTGGGCGTCGAATGACAACACTGCTACCACCCCGACGTATCAGCTGCCATGGCGTACAGGCGTGCAGCAGACAAACCAGTCCAAGACGGCGCACAGAGCAGGATACAGGGGCACGCGTAATCATCATCAAGCTACCAGGACGGGACGGCTCGAGACCACGCCGGTATGGAGGCCTCGAGTGGGTCCGCACGCCATACCTCTATCGACCCCTACTCTGACGCCTATAGTTGTACCCTAGGTCTCTCCTTGAAACTATAAAAGGGAAGCCCGGGAGCGAACACAGGCATCACGCAACACTACACCCATACACAGTAGAACTTCCATACTCCATCTCATTCCATACCACGCTTGTATTCACCCCTGTACAAGCACTTAGGTGCAAAATAATACAAACTCTCATCTCCCGCTGGACGTAGGACCTTCTCTTGCCCGAACCAAGATAAATCTTTGTGTCTCCTTGCATCACCATCTGGAAAAGGGAGTACGCATACAAATTCACTCGTTGGTGTGACCCCCCGTGGGGAAAACATCGACAGTTGGCGCGCCAGGTAGAGGTCCTGCGTGTTCTTTCACCGATTTCCCATTCCGTTCCAGATGGCCACTCTCGCCTCGCCGATTCCGCGCTCCACAGTGATTTGGTTTGGGAGTCTCGAGTTCATGTCTACTAGCTCCGGCTATGACATGATCTTGCTCTCGATCAGAGGACCAGGAGGAGCCCGCGTTGCGCCAGCACGGTTGAGGGCCCCGAGACGTCCTTGCCACCACGCCTCCCTGCCCAAGAAGAGGCGTGGACAGCACCACCGTCGCCCCTCTGCCTCGTCACGACCGGCAGTTCGTGCTAGGCAGGAGGTGACACGAGAGCCGATAGCGCTGCACGCCGAAACCGTGGGCATGACGGCCCAACGCTACGAGGATCGTACGACGACAGGAGGTGACGCGCCCCGCGCGCTCTCCCCCACCGCCAGGTTACTCACGCATGGGCTGTTCGCCCCAAGAGGAGCGTTGCCGTTCAGTTTGGACAATGCCGTGGCGTCGCTCGCCAGGGCGATATGCCCAAACGCCCAGACGTATGTGGAAAGACCAATGGTCCTCCCACGCTACCCTGGAGCGCAACAACCAACGTCCGAGCTATCGGATTTCTCCCAGGTACGAGGCCTCCGTCGCCTAGGCCCTGGGCGATACACGATCACCTCTGTAACACCCTAGGTGTTAAGCATGCACTCAGTCTTATCCAAGTCATGCATAAGCATTCCCATCAATCATAAGCATCATGAGCATGTCATCCTTTTAAGAATATGATTTTATGTGCATCATTTCATGTGTTTTAAATATGTTAAAAATGTGATGCTTGCTTCTAAAATTGTGAAATATTCAAACTAGGTTGAATTATGTGTAAGAAGAATTAAGAATATTTTTGTGCAATTTTTGGAGCTATAGAAATTGAGAAATGGAATTTATACAAAATTTCCAAATTGGATTTATTTAAAAACCTAGGACTAAGTTTTAATTTGTAGTCCAAATTCTATTGGGAATTTGGTCTTGCTTATTAAAGCAAAGTTGTAGGGTTTTTATTTTGGGACAACTTTGCTTTTGGAAGCAAGAGGTGAAAATGCTTTTTAGCTGGTCCAAAAGAATTTAGAAAGGATTTTGGAAAAGAATTTCAAAAAAAAAGAAGGGGGGGGCTGTTCACTGGCGGGCCGGCGCCAACCAACCGGTCCAGCCAGCGAAGCCAGCCCAGGCCTGCCGCGCCGCGTCCACTCCCCTCCCCCGCGCGCGCTCGGACATGGCCGCGCCGCGCGCGCCCGACCGCGTCAGGCCGACGGCGCCGCGTGGCCGGCATGCGCTGCTCGCCGGCGCCACGACCCCCCCTTCGCTGCGGACAGCGCCACCTCCCTCGCCATTCTCTCCTCCACCCGGTGCGCGCCCCCTCGCTCTCTCTCGCGCTCTCCTGCCTCCTCTCCGCGCGCACCATGCCGCCGCTCGCCATTGGAGCTCCCCGAGCTCCGCTCGCCTTGTTCCCGACACTCCGTCGCCTCTCAGTGCCTCCTTCCACCTCTCCGAGCTCCGCATTCGTCTTCGCGTGCTCGGACGTAGCTTCTTCGCGCAGGTAAGCGGTTCTAGAGGGCCGAATCGCTCGCCGGAGAGTCCGCGGCCTCGCCGGAGCTCTCCGCGGCGTCGGCATTGTTGGTTTTCCCCCTCCCGACCCTCTCTTGCCTCGCTAGCGCACGCATTGTGGTCGCCGTGGCCCCCTGAGTCGCGAGAAGCCGCACTCGAGCGCTCTACCGGGGCGTGGTGGCCGGCACCGCTGCGGCAGCGCCGCCGGTCCGCCATTGCCGGTGGCCAGCTCGCTGTGCGGGACTTCAGAGCGAGTAAAGGGGTGGGATCGAGTCGCAAGAGGGAGGCGAACGCGTTGGTGCCGTTGGTTCCGGCCGGGAGGCATCGCCGGCGACGAGCCGTCGTCGGGGATCCTCTCCCCTCTGCGCCCTGACCAGTGGGCCCGGCTGGCAGGCGGGTCCGCTCGTCAGCGACCGCGGGTGCACTGCACCGGGTGCACCTAGCCGGTCGGGGTGGATTTGAATTGTTTTCAGAAAAATAATTTCCAGAAAATGAGTTATGCATTCAAAAATCCATATCTTGAGGAACATAGCACCAAAAATTGTGAAATAAATTTTGGTGTATTCCTTATTTCCAGATCTATAGCCTAGTATGTTTGCATGTCATGATTAAGTAACTTTTCTGTGTGAATATATTTAATCCATGTTTTTGTTAAACTTGGAAAATGCCTAGTAAATAAAACATGGCTCAGAAAAATGTGAAACTTGATTTGTTGGCTTTGCATGTGTGTTTACTCACTGAGAGAATATTGTTACATATTATTTGGTGTATAAATGAAATTATGGTAATTTAAATGCTTGCATGGCAGTGGTTTATGATTTTTAATAATTAATTGGGTCATGCAATAAATCTGGGAAATTTTGTGGGTATTTCATACAATATTAGGTGAATGGTAAAAATATGAAATCTGTTGTTTGACATTTATATCACAGTGAAGTAATTATACTTACTTTATTAATTAATCTTGTGATTTTTGTGGCTCAAAATAAGTAACCAAAAATTATGAAAAATTTACAGTAGACTTTGTGATTAGCTAGTAGTCTCCTGTAATTTTTGTGGAATTTATTGATGAACAGAATTGCATGTGAATTTTAATGGGCCTAGAAATGAATAAAGAAAATTATGAATGGTTGCGTATATAGGTTGAATGGAATAAGTTGGGTTGGTGTATCTTTGAAGCATCATGGGGGTTGCTGGTTGCATTTAAAAAAAATATATATTTGTAGAAGAGAATGCAATATACGTGGATTCAATTGTTTATTCTTGGATGATGTTGACTACCTTGTAATAAGCATGACCAAGTGCATTACCTATGCATCATGTCATGACTCCTTTGGTACTTTCTCATACAAGCACCCACTCGGGCATCTCGCACTCCACTCATGAGCACACATGCATCATACAGGCTCGCAGGAGAACGAGGTGGGGCCCGAGGAGCCAGAGGAGATTCAGGAGCAGGAACCTCCGGAAGCACAGGAAACCGGAGAGGAACTGCAAGAGTGTCCGGATCACCGACCCAGCACCTTTGAGAAAGGCAAGCCCCGGAGCATTCTAAGTCTCCCTATTCTCGCTAACTTACAATATATATTACACTTGTTCTACTATGTTGCATCTAAGTGATAGGAGTTGCCTGATACCGTTGCTGCATGTGTACTCCTTGTTATTCCTACTCGTTCACCTACCTTGTCCTATGTAGATAGGCACGGAGTCTATGCTTAACTTGCTTAGTCCGGTAGAAGTCGGGTGATTTCCTGTCACCTGCGAGATATAGGTGGATACCTGCTTGATTAAGCATTGGTTGCTCGGGGAAAAGAATAACCAAGTGTGGGATGAATTTGGAGACCGGGCAGGGTCTTATGGTGGGTTGACCATAGTGCCCCTGCCTGTGTCGATTAAGGACCGATCGTTGACGGCCCTCTTGTCATGTTGAACGCATGCCCCACACTTAGCTGGAAGGATAAGTCATTCCGACCGCGAAGCCTGAACACTATCCGGGCCGGGAATCGAGCCGCCATGCGCTGTATTGGTGATGGTTGAGGAGAACGACGAGGGCGCGACGCGCAACCTTGGTATACCTTGGATACCTCGGTCGCCGGAACGGTCCTCGGGTACTGGCGGTGCCTGCCGAACCCGCGAATTGGTCTTGGATAGTGTAATACGGTGATCTGTAGCTCACTTGATCAGTGAGTGTGGTTTGTGTGGGGAATACCTCGCCAGCTGGTTAGAAATCGATTCGAATCGCCATCGCTCCTGGATAGTGAGCACTTGACATGAGCTTCGTCCTCATAGTAAGGACTATGGAACACTTGGGCTATAATGAAAGGGTTTATGAATGCTATGATGAGGTACTATCATAGCCTTATAGTTGCTTGTAATAGTGCAGGTGCAAACCTAGATAATAGGTAATGATACTTACAACTTGGGCAAATTAAAAGAAGAAAGACTTATGTAGGTTATGATAGTGTAATATCGCGGTTTTGCAAAATGGTTGTCAGATACCCCACTATATAGCCTTCATGATCCTTGATGAGTCTTTATTTTAAGTTTATGACGGATAAGTCTAGCTGAGTACCTTCTCGTACTCAGGGTTCTACTCCCATGTTGTTTTGCAGATGGTCAAATGTACTATGGTTATTGCATCCTCTGTCTGTACCCAGCCATGGGTGATGACTAGACCAAGGGCGATGGTCACTCCGTCTCTTCTTTTGCTTTTGTGGGAATGACCGAACTATGGCACTGTATCAGGCTTATCGTGTGTGTTGTATTTTCGAACTATGAAGCTTCCGCTACTTGAAGAACTTGGTTTGTAATAACTTAAGCACTCCGATGTAATTTTTGGAATGTTGTAATCTGGATGTACTTGTGGATGGCGACCGCTAAACTTATTACGATCTTGGCTGTTATGCGATGTGTGGTTTGAAATCCTTCGAGATTTCACGGACTACCGGGATTATATGGGCTTAAGCGTGATGGTTCGACTATGCAAATGGTCACTATTAGGCTTAATCTCTTATAATTTGGTCGGTTCTGTTACAACCTCGCTCAGGCAACGGCTGCTGGAGGAGGGACGTGGATGTTTCTACACCGCCGAGCCAGACTCCGACTCCGAGACCGATAGCTACGACCCTACTAGGGAATGCTATCACATCGATGGGGCGATAGAAACTACCGATGAGACGCAGGATGCTGCTGCTGGCGGTCGAGCCCCCGCAGCAAGGGAAGACCCTAGGATGCCTGGGAACGACGGACAGGTCGACCCACCACCGCAAGAAGACAGAGCCGCGCAACTTGCGCAGCTGCGAGAGCTCAAGACAAAACTTGATGAGGATCGTGAACGCCTCGTCCTGCTCGAGCAGATCCTTGAGCAGGACCTGTCTTACCCGCCTGGGGCCTCTCGACGTCGAGGGGCGGCCACAGAAAAGCACGATGAGCCAGCCCAGAACGAAAAGGAGGTATCAGTCCATCAGCAGCTGCCCCCTCGAGGAAAAAAGACCACGCTCGTCCTCCCCGTCGACAACCATCGATGACACGACGCACGATGCGATATTGAAGAAAATCATCACCCCCTCAGAGACCAAGGCACGTTACCCACAGATCCAGAAGCTAATCTACGCTGTAATCCTCACCCGACGCAAGCTGCAGCACTACTTCCTTGGCCACCCTATCACGGTGGTCTCGTCTTTCCCCTTGGGCGAGATCATCCAAAGTCGAGAAGCCACGGGAAGAATCGCCAAGTGGTCGGTCGAGCTCATGAGTGAGACTCTCACTTATGCACCACGTAAAGCTATCAAGTCACAAGCCCTGGTGGATTTCATCGCGGAATGGATAGACTCCCAGCTCCCCCCGGCTCAGGTTCAGTCAGAGCTGTGGACGATGTATTTCGATGGGTCTCTCACGAAGATGGGAGCTGGGGCGGGCCTGCTATTCATCTCGCCCTTGGGCGTCCATATGAGATATGTCATTAGGATACATTTTGCTGCGTCCAACAACGTCACGGAGTACGAGGCCCTTGTCAATGGTCTGAAGATCGCCATCGAGCTAGGAGTCCGATGCCTCGACATTCGAGGCGACTCCCAGCTCGTCATCGACCAAGTGATGAAGACCTCGAGCTGCCACGACCCGAAAATGGAGGCGTACTGCAAGGAGGTCCGTCGACTCGAGGACAAGTTCCACGGGCTCGAGCTCGTCCACGTCGCCCGACGCTACAACGAGGCGGCCGACGAACTTGCCAAGATTGCGTCGACTCGAGGCACGGTGCCACCTGACGCGTTCTCAAGAGATCTACATGAGCCATCCGTCGACTTGGGCTCGGGGGCTGGTGTCGAAGCCGCTCCTACCCAGCAATCCGACACCGTCGAAGCGCTACTAACGGCAGCTGAGGTAATGGAGGTGGAACAGCGGCCCAGTCGACCGTTTGATTGGCGCACGCCGTTCCTCGACTGCCTAATCCACTGCGAGCTACCAGAAGACCGATCTGAGGCCTGCCGTATTGCTCGACGGGCCAAGTCATATGTAATCTATGGTGAGGACAATGAGCTATATTGACGAAGCCCGACGGGGGTCTTGCAGTGTTGCATCACCGTAGAAGAAGGCCGAAAACTCCTCGAGGATCTACACTCGGGGGCTTGTGGCCACCACGCTGCTCCTCGGACCCTCTTGGGGAACGCCTTCCGACAAGGCTTCTACTGGCCAACGGCCGTAGCTGATGCCATCGAGCTCGTACGCTCATGCCATGGGTGTGAATTCTACGCCAAACAGACGCACCTGCCTGCCCACGCTCTCCAGATGATCCCTATCACATGGCCGTTTGCGGTATGGGGGCTCGACTTAGTAGGGCCTCTACAAAAGGCAAAAGGGGGGTACACCCACTTGTTGGTGGCCATCGAAAAATTCTCCAAATGGATCGAGGCTCGACCCATCACCAACATCCGCTCCAAGCAGGCCGTCCTTTTCTTCACCGACATCATCCACCGGTTTGGGATTCCCAACGTCATTATCACTGACAACGGCACTCAGTTCACCGGCAAGAAGTTCTTGGACTTCTGTGATCAGCATCACATCCGTGTGAACTAGTCTGCAGTGGCCCACCCTCAAACTAACGGCCAGGTCGAGCGTGCCAACGGCATGATTTTGCAAGGGCTCAAACCGAGGATCTACAATCGCCTGAAGAAATTCGGCAAGAAATGGGTCGAGGAGCTTTCCTCGGTCCTCTGGAGCTTAAGGATGACGCCAAGCAGGGCCACAAAATACACCCCATTCTTCATGGTCTATGGCTCTGAGGCTGTACTCCCAACGGACCTCGAGTATGGATCCCCTCGAGTCAAGGCATACAACGAGCAATCAAATAAAGAGACTCGAGAAAACGCGGTCGACCAACTCGAGGAAGCTCGAGACATGGCCCTCCTCAACTCTGCCAGATACCAGCAAAAACTTCGACGCTACCACGACAAGCACGTGCGCAAGAGGGACTTGAACGTGGGTGACCTCGTCCTACGACGGCGGCAAAGCAATCAAGGACGCCACAAGCTGACTCCACCTTGGGAGGGCCCATACTTAGTGGCCGAGGTCTTGAAGCCGGGGACATACAAGCTCGCGGACGAAAAGGGGGCGATCTTCACCAACGCGTGGAACATCGAACAGCTACGTCGATTCTATCCCTAGAATTTCAAAGCTTTATGTTCCCATGTACATTCTGTACCAAGGCCTTGTAAACGAATGCATGAATAAATAAGGTCTTTCCCTCGAGCAATTTACTTTTTCACGAGTCAAAATCTCGACGTTAGAAGGGAGTACCAACTATGACCCATCATAGTCGATACCCCCTCGGGGGCTAGCAAGGGGGTGACGCCCCCCAAGTGTCGAAAAAACCAAATAACTCTTTCGTTCCTATCAGTAATCTTGTATGGTCGAGTAGTAGAGGCACCTCGAGCCCCTTAAGGGCCGAGAGACGACGAGCCTGAGAACTCCTACGCCCCCGGGCTACGGAAACTCTACTCGCTTCCTCACCCTTGAGGCAATCGAGATCGCCTTAAACAAAAGACCAAACGAGGAATACAAACATAGGCGCAAGGGGAAATAAAGGAGCCTCGAGCGGAAAGACAGATAAACATTTGACAACCACTTAAAAACATTGTATTACTTAAAGACAAATTAACAGAGTACTATACAAGGGGTCCAGGCACCCAGAGCAGGCTCGCAGGCCTTAGTCCGCATCACGGCCCTCACCACCCTCGCCTGCGCCTGAGCTAGTCTCAGGGGGAAGTACCTCGGGCTCGAATAGCTTGGCCAACCTCTCCCCAGGGACCTCTGTGTCGTCGATCAAGGCGTGGAGCCTCTCCTCGTTTTCCGCGTCAGTCTTGGAGATGTCGGTGACAAAACCATGAGACACCACCTCCATATCATAGGAAAAGCCCGAGCAGACAACTGCCATTGCCCGCTTTACCCCAATATGGAGGGCGTCCCGCACCCGGTCCCTCAGCGTAGCACCAAGGTAGCATAGCTGGTCGACGAGCACGTCGCCTGGAGCCTCCTCCCTAGACTCGTCAACTGGCTCAAGCTCCCAGGAGGCCGAGAGGTCGCTTATCGCAGTCCATAGACGACCATTTAAGGCGACCTCCCCCTCGATCTGGGTCTTGATGGAGCGGGCCTCGACTTGGGTGGCCAGCAGCTCATCTTTGAGTCCTGCAAGGACCAACATGAAGAAATTAGATAACACCCACCACACCTTAGAAAAGAAACTCGATAGTAGAAACGTACCGCGGATGCTCTCCTCTAGAGCCGTGTTTTCGCCAACCAAATTGGTGTTGGCCCTCTGACCTCCCTGTTGGAGCACGCCAGCTCGGTGTTGGCGACGCGCAGATCCTCGATCGCCTTGTCGGCCTGCGCGATGGCTCCTTCCTTCTCCAGCAGCGCCCTCTTCAGACGATCGACGTCGTCAGAGAGGCTGCGGGATCGAGCCCGCTCCACCTTGAGGTCTTCGAGGGCCTTCTTCTTTGCCTCCTCCGCGGCGCCCCTGGCAATCCCGCTGTTCACACACTCCACCTTCATCCTCTGGAAGGATTCTCGGATGAGTCCAGGTCGGTCTTGAGGAGGCCCTTCTCCTTGTCCAGGTCAGCAAAGGCATTCTTGTAAGACAGGGCCTCCTCCCGGGCTTTGGACGCGGCTTCCTCGACCGTCATGGCCCACTCCCTCAGTAGCGCAGCCTCTTCCACAGCCTTCCTTGAGGCCTCTCGAGCCTCGACCAGGGCAGCCTCCCTCTCCTTCTTCTCCTCCTCGAGTGCCAAGAGCTCTTTATAAGCCTTGAGGAGTTTCTCCTGTGACTCCAGGAGTTGGTTCTTGAGGATGGGGAGCTGCTCCCAGCCGCCTCTCGTGGCGTGGATGAAGCTCGACTTAATACGGGAGGTCTCTTTCAGGTCGTGCGAGCCGGTGGTCGAGCAGTTAGAACACAAAACCAAATGCTCTATAAGGATTAAGGGCTGAAAAACACTTACAAAGTAAGCCGGTGCGAGCCCGTTGTTAACCACGTCAGACAGGAGCCCCACCGTGTGCTTCATCCATAGGCGAAGCTCCTCGACGTGCTCCCACTTCTCCGCCTCCTTCCGGTCGTCCAAAAAGATGTTGGGTTCGGACGGGTCGGTGGAAGCCCGGATGCGGATCCGGTCGGGACACCAGTTCTCCATCTCCTGGTCGGCGCGCGTCTTGACGCCTCGGATGAGCTCCTCAACGGTTTCGAGAGACCCCCCGTGGTGCAGGAACAGGTCGACAATAGAGGGGAGCCGCCCGTCGTCATCCACCGTCTTCCACGTCCCAGTCTCGCTCCCGCCACCGCCTCCCGACGTCCCGATCTCATTTTCCTCGGAGGGGACGCGCTCCTCCCACGATCGACGCCCCCGGAGGAACCCCAGAGCGATCCCGTCGATACCGTAGATCGTCCTCCTGATCTCAGAATCGGGGTCGGCGGGAGTACGCATCATGCAGGCGAGCGCCACTACGCCGCCCGCCCGCCATGACTCTGTTGGGATCGCGGCAGGTGCCCCCGGACGGAGCCACGCTGGGGTCGGAGGTCCAAAAACTAGCAGGCCCTCCTCCTGGTTTCCAGGCTCCTGTGGCACTACCGGCTCCGGTTGGGGCGGATCAAGCGGCTCTGCCAGCTGCTGGCCCCCCTGCTGCTGCTGCTCTTGGAGCTCCTGCGGCTCCTGTCGACGGTCCTGCTCCTACGACTGCCGCCGCGTCTCCTGCTCACGCTCCTCCTCCTCTTTCTTCCACTGCTCCTCAATGGAGCGAAGCCCGGCAGGCCAGGGCGTCCGTCTCGCGGTGGGAGAGGCCTCGACCTCCTCGTCCATAGGGCGGGCGTCCCACGAAGACCCGTCGCTGCCAGACCCGTCACTTATAGTGATCGGATCCGCCTCAACCCCCGATCGAGGAGGCTCGGGGGCTCCCTCTTGCCCTTGGGGCTGAGGCGCCTCGGCCCGTTTTGGCGACGACGGGGTAGACTCACCCGCCAGGGGATGGGGCGAGGCACTTTCGGCGCCAGTCGGTGGTCGAGGGTTGGAGGAGCCTATAAAACGCAAAACAAAGGTCAGTCATTATGGTGGTCGACGTAAGAACAACACAAATCCCATAACAACGGGAATAAGCTACTAACCTGAATCTTTGGAGGCCGCTCCCACCTTGAGCCTTTTCGCCATTGAAGGCTGGGCCTGCTCAAGCGTCCGCTTCAACCTGAGGAAAGAGAAACGGGCATAAGGGAGACTGTTATACGAGAAAACGCAAAGAAACAGGAGGATGAGAATCACAGCGTCGAAGAACTTACCCCACAGGGAGAACGGCTCGCCTGCCGGTACCTCGACCGGTGGGCCTCGAACCACCCCGCTTCGAGGCTCCAGGCCCCTCACGGGCAGGCGCAGGCCTTGGTCTAGCGTCTCCCACCTGGCGAGCGCCGGGGCTAGCGCTCCTGCGGCCAGTGTCTCCCTTGTCGGAGGCCGCGGCGCGGCCACGGGTCAACGGCCCCGTCGCCTGGGGCTTAGCCCGACCACCCGCCTTTGGTGCAGGGGGAGGTTGGTGTTGCGGGACGACCTGACTTGGCGCAGGCGCGAGAGGGGTGTCAGCGCGGGAGCGGTGAGATCCGCCTGGCCCCTCCTTTGGTGCTCCCATCCGGGGGGCGTCGACGTCGCCTCGAGGCGGATCCTCGAGGATCCGGTGGGGGTGAGACGCCATCCCCTCGGAGTCGTCACTGTCATCATCGCCGCCTCCACCATCATCCTCACTAGAGGATTCTTCTTCAGGCTCCCCCCTCTGCCTGGACTTGGCTCGACGCGCCTCCAGCGATTGGCGGTCGAGATTCTTCTTCTTCTCTTTCTTCTCTGAGTCCTTGGCGGACTTCTGTTTCTCAGTGGACTGGCATCGCTTGTCACGGTCGACCTCGTCCTCCTTTACTGGAGGCCTCGAGGACCGGACGTCGATCGGTCCCTGCGAGAACAAAGACAAGCTTAAAAAGGAAGCCAGGGAAATCCGGAATCAAAGCCATATACAAGAAAAGAACGTACCAGGTCGATCGAGCCCGCATCAGGCCTCATGGGGAAGCCATTGATGTGCTCCGACTAGAAGTCGCCGGTGACGGCCGCCCTGACCCGGGCCGCGATTTCATCGTCCGCCGGAGCCTCGTTGGACATCCGGCATGCCTCGAGGTCCCGGGACGAAGCGCCGGGCCCCATCTCATCCATCCTCAGCGGCCGAGACATCAGCGGGAGAACTCTCCGATGATGGACAGCCGAGAGGACGAGAGCGGCGGATAGGCCCTCCAAGCGTAGCTTCTTTAGGGCGTCGAGGAGGGGGTCGAGCCGCGACTGGTGGACTTGGACGACGCCGTATGTCCAGTTCTCCGGGCGCTCCGTGATCAGGCGGCCGGTGTAGGCAGGGAGAAGACCGTCGTCGTTCCTCAGGTAGAACCACTGGGAGTCCCATCCAGCGTGGTTCGATGACAACCCCATCGGGATGTACTCGCGTGGCCTCTCCGTCTTCTTCGTCTTCAGCACCAGGTTGAGTCACCCGGCCCGCACGGGTTTCCTCACGCCTGTAGTCCCAGTAGGGGCGTTGAAGAGCTCGCCCCTATAGAGGTGGAGCCACAGCTCCCAGTGGGGCATCATCCCCAAATAGCCCTCACACACCACGGCAAAGACCGTCGTGATGGTGATGGCATTTGGGGAGAAGTGCTGGAGCTCCACCCCATAATGGTGGCAGAGCGCCCGCATGAAGCGGCTCGGAGGAGCACCTAGGCCGTGGGGGTGGAACTTGGCGAACGAAACCACGTGGCCCTTGGGCGGCTCGGGCTCCCTATGGTCCGCTGGCGGGGCGATCCACTCCGGCGACGACAGCGATATGCGGTGGCGCAGGAGTCCCTCCCTCTCGAGCTCCAACAACCGGCGTTCCGTCATCGACGACGGGCGCCAGTCGTCAGCGGCGACAAGTCTCACAGACATCTTGGGTGGAAGGAAGGCGGACTCGCTACTACTCGAGGGGGTGCGCGCGCGTGAGATGGCAAGGGAGCTAAGGCAAGAATGGAGGTGGAAGGCGGAAGGGAGAATGGCGGTAAGGCCATGAGATATTTATAGGCAGCAACCCACCAACGGACAGATCCAATAAATGAGGTAACTCCCCCCATAAATGCACCGCCTAACGGTCTTTTTTCTCCTCACAGACGAGGCGCTCCGAATTCTGCGCCGATACAGTGTCGCAACGGCTCCTGCCTGAAAAGACGCACCCAACGGGCAGAAAGGCGAACCGCCATGACCTTTTCCTTCCCTTGTAAGCCAAGGAACGTACCCACGAAAGCCTCGAGAGGTCGCGGGCTGACCCGCCGAAAGGGTTCGACAGCCGATCTCGAGCACTAGAGCCAGGGATGCCCAGCGAGTGGTCGAAAATCGAGGCCCGCCTCGAGAACTCGCAGGGGATGTCCAAGGTAGGGTTGAGACAGTCGAGAGGAATGCCCTGATGGGAGGCATTGAGCCACTGGACTCTAACGAATGAGGCCAGCAATCCCGACCACGTCGACCCCGCTTTATGAGAACGCCTCCGGGCTACAGCTGACCCCCTCGAAAGGGGCACAGGTTCTCACTTGGACTACCCATTAGGAGCTCAATCTAGGGTGGATGATGCTCGCTCTATCGAGAGTACGTTGAAACCCCTGCGCAAAACAAGCTAAACAGAACCTTCCACCACTGGTGTCGACAACGCTTTTGTGAATTAGGCGATATAACCCTCGAAGGAGTCAAAAACTCCTCCAAGGGCTCGGGGGCTACCCCCGCGGGGTCGCTCGCGCGCCCCCACGGAAATTCGACCACGAAAATACAGCCTCCACTCGAGCGCCAGCGCTCAAATGGAGACTTGGGGGCTACTGTCGAGGATATCAGTAAGGGGTATCCTAACTGATGTACATAATGAGATTGCCCGTACGCAAGTCGAGGCCCCCAACTCGACGCTCTACCCAGTCATGCGTATGGTCATCGAAGACCGCAGCCTCGAAGACGGAAAGGGCGTCGAGCGAATCGATCAGGGCTCGAGCGCCAACTACCGTCGAATACGGAAACAGGCTCGAGCGAATCAGGAGGCGTCGAGCGCAAGGACGCTGCCCGCCGCGTGACGCGCGCACGGGAGCCAGGGCATTTAATGCGCTTGTCGCGTTCCCACCTAACACGCCAGTCACGGGAAGCGTGATAGGGAACAGGCACCCGTCTCGTCATTCTTTTTGCAGCCTTCCCCACCAAACGATCCAGAGCATGTCAGGACGCAGGAAGCAGGGTTGGAACGTCTAATCAAGCCCCCCTCGAGACGTCCAAGGTCAATGCTCTGGATAGCAAGGCGCTACACAGCGTCCGACCCTCGACCAGACATGTTTCCTTCCTGGGGAAGGGTTGGGCGTCGAATGACAACACTGCTACCACCCCGACGTATCAGCTGCCATGGCATACAGGCGTGTAGCAGACAAACCAGTCCAAGACGGCGCACAGAGCAGGATACAGGGGCACGCGTAATTATCATCAAGCTACCAGGACGGGACGGCTCGAGACCACGCCGGTACGGAGGCCTCGAGTGGGTCCGCACGCCATACCTCTATCGACCCCTACTCTGACGCCTATAGTTGTACCCTAGGTCTCTCCTTGAAACTATAAAAGGGAAGCCCGGGAGCGAACACAGGCATCATGCAACACTACACCCATACACAGTAGAACTTCCATACTCCATCT
Organism: Sorghum bicolor; assembly: GCF_000003195.3. Classification (NCBI taxonomy): domain Eukaryota; kingdom Viridiplantae; phylum Streptophyta; class Magnoliopsida; order Poales; family Poaceae; genus Sorghum; species Sorghum bicolor. The sequence goes on along the minus strand of NC_012875.2, from coordinate 33,696,575 downwards.
CATTCCATACCACGCTTGTATTCACCCCTGTACAAGCACTTAGGTGCAAAATAATACAAACTCTCATCCCCCGCTGGACGTAGGGCCTTCTCTTGCCCGAACCAGGATAAATCTTTGTGTCTCTTTGCATCACCATCTGGAAAAGGGAGCACACATACAAATTCACTCGTTGGTGTGACCCCCATGGGGAAAACACCGACAGTTGGCGCGCCAGGTAGGGGTCCTGTGTGTTCTTTCACCGATTTCCCATTTTGTTCCAGATGGCCACTCTCGCCTCGCCGATTCCGCGCTCCACGGTGATTTGGTTTGGGAGTCTCGAGTTCGTGTCTACTGGCTCCGGCTATGACATGATCTTGCTCTCGATTAAAGGACCAGGAGGAGCCCGTGTTGCACCAGCACGGTTGAGGGCCCCGAGACGTCCTCGCCACCACGCCTCCCCGCCCAAGAAGAGGCGTGGACAGCACCACTGTCACCCCTCTGCCTTGTCACGACCGGCAGTTCGTGCCAGGCAGGAGTTGACACGAGAGCCGACAGCGCTGCACGCCGAAACCTTGGGCATGACGGCCCAACGCTACGAGGATTGTACGACGACAGGAGGTGACGCGCCCCGCGCGCTCTCCCCCACTACCAGGTTACTCCGACATGGGCTGTTCGCCCCAAGAGGAGCTTTGCCGTTCGGTTTGGACAATGCCGCGGCGTCACTCGCCAGGACGATATGCCCAAACGCCTAGACGTACGTGGAAAGACCAATGGTCCTCCCATGCGACCCTGGAGCGCAGCAACCAACGTCCGAGCTACCGGATTTCTCCCAGGTACGAGGCCTCCGTCGCCTAGGCCCTGGGCGATACACGATCACCTCGCTCAAGCAGCGGCTGCTGGAGGAGGGACGTGGATGTTTCTACGCCGCCGAGCCGGACTCCGACTCCGAGATCGATAGCTACGACCCTACTAGGGAATGCTATCACATCGACGGGGAGGTAGAAACTACCGACGAGACGCAGGATGCTGCTGCTAGCGGTCGAGCCCCCGCAGCAAGGGAAGACCTCAGGACGCCTGGGAACGACGGACAGGTCGACCCACCACCGCGTTGGCAGTATCTTGCTCAGTGTGTTTGTGCTCGTAGATCTAGGTCCTTCACTTGGTAGTCTGAGATTTGAAAAATCCTCCATGTTTCTCAAAAATTGTCCTGCTCATAGAGACAAGGCAGAGATCAAGTGCATGGGTCCTGTTGGTGGAAAACACCAACAGAACCAAAAGTATATTTATTCTTCTCTATCCTTGAGCATAGGGAGCAAGACAAAGTTGATGGGTGATAAGTTTATGAGTGTAGCATTTAAAACATTTGTCAGATCAGATCGCTCAACCTTATGGAAAGATAATCTATCTATGTATATGTCTTTTTCTTTATATCTTCCCAAAGATTGAATGTGCAACATTTTAGCTCATATGATCAAGAGTGTGGGATTATGGAGGTAGTACTAGGAACAAAGATTAAAGGACTAAACATGCTGAATCAGTTGGGTTGGTTAATTTGGAGTTATAAATCATACATGTTTGTCTCTTTATTTATGTGAACGGTAGAACCAAGGAGAAGCTTATAAAAGTGATAGTCACATATCTTAAGATGTTACCTTAATTGAAGAGTGATGGTACCATCTCACCTTGTGGAAGCTTCCCATTCGTAGTGCCTGTGTATCTTGTTTATGTACTTTGTCTCCTTCCATGGATCATCTCTCTATGATGAATGAGCTATGTCCTTCTTGTGCAAATTGTTAAACTTCATGTGTCTCTCTTTTCATCTCTGATGTGAGTTTATCTCAGGACTTCCCAAGTCAATATTGAAAGTTTTTCTGCAGGAGTTAGTCTGACAAAATATACCAATGTCTACACAAGCAGTTTTTAGTTCAATAACCGAACTAGACTCCATGTCTAATCAGATTAAGGAAGGCTGTTTAACTGTAATACCCGATTTTAAGGACAACATCAGATATGCACCATATGTGAGTTTTAGAGATCAAATCTCACATATAGCTACAAATAAAGGGTAATATCAAAAGACAATCCATAAGTTATATAATGAAATAATAAATCAGAGATAACCTTAAGCAGTAAACAGCGGATAGACAACTCCAACTTCAGGTATTAACTTCACTCTACAGGATCCAACTGACTGGTTGATCACAAGCCCAAAACTTCTCCTGAGGGGTGTTGGGAATAGCAAGAGTGAGTCCATGTCGAACTCCACAAGTATAGCAACTAGATTGTATAGATCCCACAATCTCATGATCAATGTGACATAAATAATGTAGAGCATTAAACAATAAATAATGAGTATATTTAACACACAAGAATCATCACCGTCGATGCAAGAATCCCCAAGGCCGCTCTTGACCGTGAGCACGGCTAGTATACCAGTTTTTAACACTCTGCAGAGGTTGTACATCTTTACCCATGAGTCATGATTTACTCTTTCGCTCGAGGTGATCAGCCTCTTAACCCACTACCAAGGAAGGTCGGCAGGGATCACTATGAAGTCTTTCAAAGGTTCATCTAACAAGTTAGGGCCGCTTGGTTTCATTAGTCAGTCCATGTGATTCACCCGCAGGAATCCACGGTCTGCTATTCCCCAATTGTGCCACATGGGTAACCGCTAACGAGCTAGAAAAGTTACTCATACTTAACTAAAGCCAGAGCCATTATAGTCCTCATGGTTGCACTGTTGTCCCGGTTATCACTTACAAATAAATCATCAAGTGGCTAAAAAGTCATTTTTATCATTTATTACTTAATATTAATCTAGCCACAGGATCATGGTCACAGAAATAAAATCCAAATGCTATACTTGCCTTAATCCAAATGCTCTTGTTGATCCTGCTGGTCTTACTAGTTGTCAAGGCTCTGATCTTGATCACTGAAGCACTCTTGATCACCACGAATTGCTCACCGACTAATTCCGATCATTGATCACAAACATACGGCAACAAACATACACGAAGCAAACAAGGCTACAATTAGAACAGTACACCCATCATATAAAAACTGTATGAAAAGTTTATAAAAAGATTCTATGCATCTCTACGATCACACGAACGTAAAGATCACGAAAATCGGAGCTAAAACGAAAAAGTTATGAATTTTCTAAGATTTCCTTTAGAAAAATAATTAATTAATTAGGGTCACGAAAATAAAAAGTTTTAAACTGAGAAAACAGTATTACTAACATGTATAACTCATTAATACGAATCCAACGCAATTTGAATGGGTCAAAACGGAGTTAAGATGAATATTTTATGGCCAAAAGAATGTCAGTGGCAATTCTGTAAATAGTGAAAACGTATTTTTAATCTAAAACTGAGCTTTTTGCGTTTTCTAAACTGAAAGACAAAGTGATTGGGGCTTACATTGGTGGACAGGGAGCAGGTTTACCGGCAGCGACGCTTTCTTGGAGCTACAGCAACGCTGGAGCAACCGATCGCTCGTAGATGTCGTGTATAGGCGAGACGATAGCGATCACATTGTAGAGAAGAAAATATAATTTTATTTTACTACCTTAGGAATTCTCAAATTAGAGGCTTTCCATATGATAGTCTTTGATGTGCTTTGCCTAAGGGGTTGGTACATATATATAGGGAGAAAAACTCCCCACCTTCACGTCAACTAGCGATATGGTACTAATTGATTTGCAACCTTCATCTTTACTAGTAGGCCTAATTAATTATTAAAGCCTATTAGTAAATAACTACATGGTTTTTGGGATTTATTATGGGCTTTGACGTTGGAAAAATAATAAGAGATTTATTATTTTCAGAATTAATTATTTTCATTGACAAAATAATTCTAGAAAAGTTTAGAATTAATAGTTAAGCCACGAAAAATACTTCGAAAGCTCTGAAAATTTGGGAAAAATTCTCAGAGATATTATAGAACATGGAGAACCCGAATAAAGTTTTTGGAGCTCATGTTAAGATTGTTTAGAGCATCTAAAAATTAGATCATGCTCAGAGAAAAGTGAGAACAGAAGATGGAAAAATTCCCAAAAAGTTTGTAGAGATTGCTTGATGGACGAGGAACTAAAAGAAGTGCTTTGAGTGACAAGAAAAAGATTTTAGGTAGCTCCTAATAAAAACTTGAGTTGAGAAACAAGAAATTTGGTTGATAAAGATAAAGACGTACTGGTCAACAAGGAAGATCGATCTACTAAACGCATTTTAAAAACTTTGCTCACTCAACACATAAAGGAGCAACAAGCATCACATCAAAACATATGCACCAACATGTATGCATAATAATATTGCTAAGCCTTATGATAAATTTTAATTTAATAAAAAATATTATTTTTCCTATATTTTCATGAGAACAAAAATATAAAATTAAATAATTTTATCTATATTTCAAAAGGAGTAAATTTTAGGGTGTTACAATTCTACCACCTTAAGATGAATCTCGTCCTCGAGATTCGGAAGACGATTATCAAAGAGACGTAGATTTTGAATCTTGTTCACTTTCTTGAGTAGTTATGTCTTCATAGCAATGATTCCACTTCCTTACTCCAAGTATCCTCTCAAGTATTCCTAAAATATTGATGAGACACCTAGTGTAGTAGGTATGATCCTTCTTTAAACTTATTTCTCCAAGGGTATTTTTTTTCTTAAGTACACCCAAACATGGCTCCAACTTTGTCATGTGAACAACTCAGGTACACCAAGCGCACTCTCAGGTAACTCCAATTACAAGGCCACTTCTATTTAATTTTTTAGTCCATGTCAGTAACACGAGCAAGGATAGATGATCATAGGATATCTCAAGAGACAACTCTTACTTCAAGATAGTTTGAAAATGCATCATCTGTGATATCAAGGTGCTACCCCCCTTAAAATGAGATTGATTGGGGGACACTAAGGACTAGTTCTCCTATCCTTTTTTGGACGCTACACATCATAGTCTTTTACATTCGTTGTACCGACTCTCTTGATCCAAGGTTAGTTTCATCACTAAGTTCCAATTATCGGTACCTTTATCACGGTTAAGTTATTTCACTCTCATACTGTACATATAACTTTGTAACCTTTGGTGTCATCTGATCCTCATAACCATAACTCTCAATCCATGAGTATCAGCAATGACATATATCTCCATTAATATTCTCTAAATTGGATGATATCCTGAATCAAAACCAATTTACCAAGCACTTGTGATCTTCACTTATGATCCAACATTATCCAATTTTTCTCTATGTAACTTCTTTAATTAGGCTACTCCCCTTAAAAGGGTCAACTAGGGGACACAAGAAAGTTAGCTTGCATATTTTCCAGACAAGTTAACTAACATTGAGAACTTCTGGCATTTCAAAGAACTTATGTGCAATGGAGCAAACAAGTATCCTGAAATTTCCTCACAATATGAAAAACATCAGCGTAGTACAACACATATAACTCTTATTCTGTTAATCCAATAGAGTTGTAGCTTATACCATTAGAAATCTTATGAATTTCCCTACAACTTTTATGTAGAAAATCTCCTTAGGTTCTGTCTTTAAGCTTAGGTAAAATAGCCAAACTTAAATTCCATCCTGACAATGTCTCAGCAAAGGTGCAGTAACTTACAGAAGTTATATCTTGAGCTAATTAACACATCTGGAGATGATCCATACATTTTTGAAAATCTTAGGAAATCCACTACAACTTTCATATACCACATTTTCCCAGATTCTGTCTTTAACTTGGCCGAAAATAGGAAATACCAGATCTATCCAGATTTTGAAACAGAACAGAAACATCCAAGTATAAATGTCATATCTCAGGTTTTACTTATCCAAATGAGTTCCTGCTTATACTGTTGGAAAGCATAGAAAATTGTCTACAACTTTTCTATAGAACACTTTTCCAAATTCTATAGATATATTTGTCTCAAACAGTAAGCAACCAAAACTGATCCAGGTTCTTGACAGCACAGTTGTATCATCTTGTGATTTTTGTAACTTCCAAACCATAATAGCTATGAGGGTGATTCTTGCGGTCAGAGAAAGATCTTGAAGTCTAGTTGTTCCCAGAAAAAGTTGACAAACTTTGCACGACCAGAACTTGAGATACACCATGATTATTGCAGACTGCTCCAGAAATCAGCAAGGGATAGAAACAAGAGATAGCCAAACCCAACTACTTATTTCATTAATCCTTATACCTTAGGCCTATGAACTAAATGAAATTGTAGAGTATTCCCACAAGATCATTGCATTCATTACAAAGATCCAAATCAAGCATAAGCATAATGACAACCAATTAAGCATTGAAGGTTCACACTCCACTCAGCTTGCGATATTATCGTTCTCTTCATAGTTAGGGTAAAGATCCTAAGATTCTCTTTCAACTACGTAAGCTGGTGGTAAGAGAAGATTCTAAAAGCATATCAAATCAAGGAGTAAAGATGAGAACAAGTACTTTTAAAATAAGCAACAAGGTAAAGATGAATAGCAATGGAAAAGATATAGTGTAGAGAAAAATATCAAGGTTTATAGAACAAGGATTTTATAACAATTTCAAAACCTTAAGATGATCAATTACTAACTAGGCTTGCGTCCTACAGCCAGTATTGCTTTGATACCACTTTGTAATACCTGATTTTAATGACAAAATCAGATATGCACCATATGTGAGTTTTAGAGATCAAATCTCACATATAGCTACAAATAAAGGGTAATATCAAAAGACAATGCATAAGTTATATAACATAATAATATTTCAGAGATAACCTTAAGCAGCAAACAGCGGATAGACAACTCTAACTTTGGGTATTAACTTCACTCTACAGGATCCAACTGACTGGTTGATCACAAGCCCAAAAGAATGTCAGTGGCAATTCTGTAAATAGTGAAAATATATTTTTAATCTAAAACCGAGCTTTTTACATTTTCTAAACTGAAAGACAAAGTGATTGGGGCTTACGTTGGTGGACAGGGAGCAGGTTCATCGGCAGCGACGCTTTCTTGGTGCTACAACAACGCCGGAGCAGCCAATCGCTCGTAGATGTCGTGTATAAGCGAGACGATGGCGATCACGTTGTAGAGAAGAAAATATAATTTTATTTACTACCTTAGGAATTCTCAAATTAGAGGCTTCCCATATGATGGTCTTTCATGTGCTTTGCCTAAGGGGTTGGTACATATATATAGGGAGAAAAACTCCTCACCTTCACGTCAACTAGCGATATGGTACTAATTGATTTGCAACCTTCATCTTTACTAGTAGGCCTAATTAATTATTAAAACCTATTAGTAAATAACTACATGGTTTTTGGATTTATTATGGGCTTTGACGTTGAAAAAATAATAAGAGATTTATTATTTTCGGAATTAATTATTTTCAATGATAAAATAATTCTAGAAAAGTTTAGAATTAGTAGTTAAGCCACGAAAAATACTCCGAAAGCTTCAAAAATTCAGAAAAAGTTCTCAGAGATATTATAGAACATGGGGAACCCGAATAAAGTTTTTGGAGCTCATGATAAGATTGTTTAGAGCATCTAAAAATTAGATCATGCTCAGAGAAAAGTGAGAACAGAAGATGGAAAAATTCCCGAAAAGTTTGTGGAGATTGCTTGATGGACGAGGAACTAAAAGAAGTGCTTTGAGTGACAAAGAAAAGATTTTAGAAAGCTCCTAATAAAAACTTGAGTTGAGAAACAAGAAATTTGGTTGATAAAGATAAAGACGTACTGGTCAACAAGGAAGATCGATCTACTAAACGCATTTTAAAAACTTTGCTCACTCAACACATATAGGAGCAACAAGCATCACATCAAAACATATGCACCAGCATGTATGCATAATAATATTGCTAAGCCTTATGATAAATTTTAATTTAATAAAAAATATTATTTTTCCTATGTTTTCATAAGAACAAAAATATAAAATTAAATAATTTTATCTATATTTCAAAAGGAGTAAATTTTAGGGTGTTACATTAACCTAAGCACCATGCTTAATTTAAAAGCCAATAGAAGTATGTGCAGTACTTCCAAACTAACACTTACTAGGATAAACAAAGGTAGCGTGATGGCATATAGAGATCTACTCAAGTGGAGATGAAGTAGTGTGATTAGTATTTAACAAATTGAGCATGTCTCAAAGGTAGGGACAACCAACATAGCAACATGGCAAAGGATGTTTTTATGTAAGGTACTCCCCCAAGCTTGAATTTTGCAAATTTCAAGTTTGGATGAATTTAATTCAGTGTTGCATAATGATTGGTTGGACATACCTTGTGCTTGTCATTCATCCAATTTTCTTGCTCCAATCCTGGAAAGGTTAGTGACAAGAATAGCCAAAGGAATATTTTTACAATTATCCTTATATGCTCAATACACAAGGTAATGTTGCAAATAATTAAAAGCTCATGTTACGATCTGATCAGTGCTTTTTTAGGACACTAAGCTTGTCCTTAGGAAACCATCAATTTATGTTGGCGAAGTGGTTTCCCCTCCGACGCCAACCTTTGTATATCAAGATTAGCTCAATGAGATTTGCAATATTTATTATAGACATATGCATCGACAACCGCCCTTTTAAAGTTTTTGTAAATAGAAAGGAAGAGGGGGTTGGAGATCTCAAATGTGGTGATGTTGGAGAGACCAATAGATTGGGAAGATATTTCATATGAGTATGGAGTAAACGAAGTGGGTATGAAATAAATTCCATGCTCATTAATGTTATCTTCGTCTCTAATCTGAATGTTCAGAGTTTCTCTTGGATTGGTCCAGTCTATGTCCTCCTCTATAGAAGGGTGAATCTCATATTCAAGGGGTGTTAAAGACTCAACATCTGAAATTGAGCCAAGGTCAGAATCCATTAAGGCTTCTTCCTTGTCCTTCCATTCTACACATTCCAACCATTTAGAATTTGTGATCAAGACAAGGGAGCTGATAGAATCTTCTATATGGCTTAGCTCTCCTTCTATGGCATTACTTGACATGTCATCCTCATGGTCTTTATGACTCCTATGGTTTGATCGTCTTGATGGATTGCTAGGATCATCATGAGACTAAAAAGGAGAGGGATAAGAGGGGTCTCTAAGGTCAAGGATGGATTTAGAATTTGTGAACATGGAAGGGGAGCAGATAGAGTCTTCTATATGGTTTAGCTCTCCTTCACTTGATATGTCATCCTCGACTTCTTCATAACAGGAACCAGGACATTCTCTAAGAGAACCATCATTGCAAGGATTTGAAATATCTATGCTTGAAAGTCTCTTATGGAACCAGAAGTCTAAACCACCAGGATCTAAAAGATTTAAGGTTGGAATTCCTTCCTCCCTTAGAGAATTTTGGGGTATTGATGGGTTAGGATCGATAGCTAAAGTTTGGGATTGAAGTGGTTGTGATCTAGCTATCAAAACTTCTTCTTGTCTAGGAACTGATTCTTTCTCTTTCTCAGGGATATAAATGCTAGGAGGCTTTCCGCTCATTAAATCAATCAAATTCCAAGCTTCACTAGCGGACAGGTGGTGGAAAGATCCTCCAGAGGCCCCATAAAAGATTTGCTTATTTTCCCTACTAAGGCCCTTAAAAAAGGGAATTAGAAGAACATCTCTTGGAATAGAAAGATCTGGGCCTGTGAGAGTAAGGTCAATAAAGCGGTCCCATGATTCGCCAAGAGATTCTTCTTCTAATTGTCTAAAAGAAAGAATCTCGAGCCGAAGATCCGCCTCTTTGGAGATCGGAAAATATTTAGAGAGAAAACTATTGTATAGCTTGGAATAGAAAGATCTGGGCCTGTGAGAGTAAGGTCAATAAAGCGGTCCCATGATTCGCCAAGAGATTCTTCTTCTAATTGTCTAAAAGAAGGAATCTCGAGCCGAAGATCCGCCTCTTTGGAGATCGGAAAATATTTAGAGAGAAAACTGTTGTATAGCTCCTTCCAATCTCCATGAGCACTTCCTATGTTGAGTTTATACCAATGTCTAGCTTTTCCCATTAAAGAGAACGGAAAGAGCTTCCGTTTAAGGGTCTCATCAGACATGACTTCAATGCGAAGGAGGTCACAGACTCGATAAAACTCTCTTAGGTGTGTGTATGGGTTTTCCTCACCTTCTCCTGAGAAATGTTGTTTTTGAAGAAATTCTATGTATTCCGGGCTTATCTCAAAACTAGATGTCATGATAGGCTTTGAAGATTTTGGTGGTTCGAGATGTGTGCCCGTAGGTCTATTAAACTGATAGATAGACATGTTTGCATTCAAGATAGACCAGAAATCAAGGATTAGATAAGAAGAAAGAACAGCAGAGATGAGGGAAAGGATAAAAGGATATATATATATTTTATTTTTTAGAAAATGATTAAGCTAGTTCGTAGTCAACTCAGCAACCGTTTCCCCGGCAACAGCGCCAAAAAGCTTGTTGACACTTGCTAACACCACTTGAATTGTCATCCCCAGCATGGCACTAGAGTGTACTATGGTATTTATACGCACACAGATAAATCCGCAAGCGCACGGATACCGTTGTAGCTTTTACCCGATTAAAGTTTTATCGTATCCATAGGGAAACGGGAGAACCAACTACGCTCTAACTTAACTAAGATAGATAGATAGGTGTAAATAGGAAAGATGGTAGAATTGAATAAGAACAATATTAAAGGTAAAATGATAATGGGGGAATATAGAGTAGAGCAATCTAATATATGGGCGATAATAGGAGAATAGAGAGGATAACTATGGTTTCTCTACTTCAAAGGGGTGTGTCTATGTCTGGGATGAACCACGTGATAAGATTGCACCACAAAGGATGCTTATCCATAGGCCGATAAACCCTACCAGTCCTGCTAATGGGAGGTGGACTACAGAGGACCAACATAGCTGTCACATACGCGGCCTACCACACGATCCGGCTAGATAGGGGATATCCACAAGTAATCTAGGTCTAAGCACCACTCTTACACCTATACTACAACTCTCACCTACAGCGTCCTATAGATTAAAGTACTCAAAAGAGTTGTGAACCAGAACATACATGGATAGTAATTGCATAATGAAATAGATGTAGATTACCAGAGTCATCCCAGAGCAAGCTTGATTAGAGCTTGATCATGGCAAAGTACAACCGGAGGAAGAACCGACATGCCGGCCTCTCCTCCAATCCTCCCTCGCTCTCCATCTCGCTACTATCTAGATCTACTCTAGTTTAGAGATGAGAGGAGAGCTCTCATCTCCAAACCCTAGCTTTTGCTCTGTCTATGAATAATGAATAAGGATGAAGGGGTGCCTCCTCCAGGGGCCAGGGGGCCTGCTTATATAGCCCCTCCAAATGAATGTGGGCCGTCGGATCAAACCGACCTTAATCGCACGGTTTTCCTTGATCCTCAAAGGCGGTGGAGCATAATCCTTGAGGCGGAGCCTGATTGGTCCAGATGACAGGGTGGGCGCCCAAGGGGGGAGGGCGGGCGCCATGTCCCCGAGCCCGCTCGGCTTCTCATTCGTTCCCGTGGCTTCTGGAGTCTTCTAGATGATAGAAAATTGCGCGGCACCTTAATATCTCTATGTAAACCCGACATGTGGGCCTTTCCTCCATATTTCCTGATAACCCCCTGCAGAAATAGACAAACACCTAAACTTGTGGAATTCTGTCAGATAAAACCCTAAGTCTGGGTGTTGGTTGCATTTGGATCCTTTTCTTTGTTTATTTGATAATTAAATTTGGTACTTAAGGACCGTCAAGAGCCTCCTGGACCAACCTCCCACCGACTTAAGGATCTTCCAGAAGGTCAGTGGGACCCATTGTCAGCCAAAGGGTAGGTCGGCCGACCGACATGTGGGCCCCATCTAGAGTTGATTCACTCCCACCGACCTTCCCCATGTGTGGCAATGCTTCAACCGTCCATGTAAGGCGGTTGGGAGGTCGGTGCATCCAAGGGTGGAGAAGGAAGGAGCATGCAGATCGCTGACGTGGCACCCCCTCTCTCACCCCTATATAAGGAGGGGTCCTCCATCTCCCAAGATATCTCACATCTTCCATCTATCATTTCATTCCAAATCCCACTTGGGAGATCAAGTGTAGTGTAGTCTAGTCTAGAGTGGGAGTTAGAGTCGAGTCGAGCGAAGCTTGGGTCTCCGGAGCTATCTTCTAGAGAGTCTAGTATAGCTCTTGTACCTTTTCTCTTGTATTACATTCTTTATATTAATATAGTCTTCCTTTACTTTACTAAGTATTTACTTCGAGTCTTTACTTTGAGTATTGCTTAGTGCATTATTATACTTGTAGTAGTGTTGTGTCTTAGTCTTATTAGTGTAGTTGCCTTAGTTAGATTAGTGTCTTCAACACCTTGTGTGTGTTCCACTATCATTAGGGGCTTTGGCTATTTACGTGATAGTTGAAGTTGTAAGACTACTGTAAGCGAGGTGCTTAGGCTAGCGCTTATTAGTGGATGCCACCATATCAAACGTGTTAGCAGGCGGCGACGAAGTGTGACAGGCCTCTACTTCCCAGTAGGTTCTATTCATGTCGGGTACGGTCTGTAGGCGCCCATAAGACAAAGGTCCGCTTGGATAGGAGTTTCATCCTCCTATTGCAGTCGACTTCCCACCACACAAAACTATTTGGATACTAGTCTAGTCCTAGTTGAGTCATTTACATTGATTAGGATTAGAACATAGAAGTAGAGTTAGATACATAGGAGTCCTTACTCACTCGTTGTCCTCCCACCTAGCTAGCTCACTACCAGTTATCTTTACTTACCTTTATCTGACTTATCTATTATTCTATCTTGTTATTCTTACCCCCCTATTAGCACTAGTGAACTTAGATTGAGTAGACACAAACCATGGATATCCATCCATATATTTATTAAGAGAGTATTAGTCCGCTTCCCGTGAGCGAACTATAAATTACGACACCGCGGATACTCACCACGGTTGAAGTGCTACAGCGGTACCTGTGCGCTTGCAGAGTTACCCTTGGCACGTCTTGCGTCACCGCTAGAGTTTAGCGTTGCTTAGCATTTCTGGAGCCATTGCTCAGGGTAGCCTGACACCCTATCCTAGTAACAGCTCAGGCTTGCAATTAAGCATACTTGTCACACCTTACTCTAGCCGGTGTGCGTTAAGATTTGCCAACACTAGTAAATGCTCTGATGATTATCCTTATTTATGATACTTGATGATTATGCTATCACTATTATTTATCATTATTTATCTTGTGACCTCTGCCTACTATGAGTAGATTATAGGACTTAGGTAATATCATTTATTCATTCTTATCAATATAATATATAATAGAATATATTTTAACACTTAGCCTTCCCAGTGGTATAAATATAAATCAACAACCTGGATACTTCCCTAGGTAAAATGCTACAACGGTATAATTATCTGTCCGCTTGCAAAACCCATTTAGTTTATAATTATATTCATATTTGTTATTCTCTGTCTTTACAGTAGAACATGTGAATCTATATTAAATTCCTAGCAATATAATTAGGGACGACAACCTACTTTGTGCTTAGGAATGTTAGAGTGGTTTGTTGCTATTTGACAAGTTAATTAAATACCATGTATTTCTGGTGTTGTTACTAGGGTAGGGTTTATCTCTATTTTTAGTGATGACGGTAGTAAATGTCAACAATACCCGCAACGGCTGAGGGAGCCGATGGAGCACTAACCAATGTCAGTCCTGGTTGATGATAAGCAGGCCCAGCATAAAGTTGTGATGCTTGTTCTTCTTTGAAAGTTTAAACCATAGCATTGTAAACAGTATTGGACAACACATTGGAGTGGTTAATCAAGGCATGATTTATTGCAGAATTAACCATCTCTTGAAGTTTACCAAGATTGGAGTCAAAGGTAACCTGCCGAGGCAACGACAGATCTTGCTTCTGGATGACTTCTCCGCTCCTAGTTAAGCTGAATGATTTCAAGCAAAGCTGCCTATAATCTTCCATAGCTTTATCCATAGCTTGTTTCTGCTCTTCCTTGAGATCTGCTTCTGATACCGCAATGATGTTTTCCGCATCAATCTCAGAACTCAACATATTGACCGTGTTCACTTGGTCCCACTAGGCGTGCCAAAAGATGTGTGATGCAAAAGTGGATCTGCAAACACAAAGGGCTAATACCTGATCCGATATCCAAGACGTGCTAGTCGATTTAACCTGTTAATCGACAAGGATAATAACTCGAGCACTTTGGTCCTGACAACAGTGATACTCCCAGAAGCCACGACCAAGAGATACTCACACGGAACTTGAGGATCACTGAAAGTTGCACTGAAGCAATGCAACTCGCCGAATCGATGAGAACTCATAAAAAGAAAATATGCGAATTGACAAAATCATCGAAAAGTAAGTAGGTACAAAATAGGAGTAAAATTGGATTGATATTGATTGATTATGATAATTTTACATTGTCCCTCAGTCCATATTTATACCTTGATCCGAAGAAACATAACTAAACACGACTAGAACACTGAGGTCTTGTTTAGATCCAAAATTTTTTTGGATTTTGACACTGTAGCACTTTTGTTTTTATTTGACAAACATTGTCCAATCATGGAGTAACTAGGCTTAAAAGAGTTGTCTCATAATTTATAGACAAACTGTGTAATTAGTTTTTATTTTCATTGATATTTAATGCTCCATATATGTGTCACAAGATTCGATGTGACGGGTGTTGACGGTCCTTAAGTACCAAATATAATTAGCAAATAAACAAAGAAAAGGATCCAAATGCAACCAACACCTAGACTTAGGGTTTTATCTGACAGAATTCCATGAGTTTTGGTGTTTGTCTATTTCTGTAGGGGGTTATCAGGAAATAGGAAGAAAGGTCCACACGTCGGGTTTACATAGAGATATTAACGTGCCGCACAATTTTTTATCATCTAGAAGACTCCAGAAGCCACGGGAACGAACGGGAGGCCGAACGGGCCCAGAGGCAAGGCGCCCGCCCTCCTTCCTTGGGCGCCCGCCCTGAGTTGGAGTCCAAACAGGACTCTCTTCGGGGATTACTCTCCACCGACCTAAAGGATCAAGGATAACCGTCCAATCAATGTCGGTTTGATCTGACGGCCCAGGTTCACTTGAGGGGACTATAAAACCAGACCCCCTGGCCCCTAGAGGAGGCACCCCTTGATCCCTATTCATTATTCATAGACAGAGCAAAAGCTAGGGTTTAGAGATGAGAGCTCTCCTCTCTTCTCTAAACTAGAGTAGATCTAGATAGTAGCGAGATGGAGAGCGAAGGAGCATTAGAGGAGAGGCCGGCCTGTCGGTTCTTCCTCCGGTTGTACTTCGTCATGATCAAGCTCTAATCAAGCTTGCTCATGGGATGACTCTGGTAATCTACTTCTAATTCATTATGCAATTACTAATCATGTATGTTCTGGTTCACAACTCTTTTGAGTTCTTCTAATCTATAGAACGCTATAGGTTAGAGTTGTAGTATAGGTGTAAGCGTGGTGCTTAGACCTAGATTACTTGTGGATATCCCCTGTCTAGTTGGATCGTGTGGTAGGCCGCGTAGGTGACAGTTACGTTGGTCCTCTGTAGTCCACCTCTCGTTAGCAGGACGGGTAGGGTTTATCGGCCTATGGATAAGCATCCTTTGTGGTGTAATCTTATCACGTGGTTCGTCCCAGACATAGACATATCCCTTTGAAGTAGAGAAACCATAGTTATCCTCTCTATTCTGCTACCATCGCCCATATACTAGATTGCTCTACTCTCTATTCCCATATTATCACTCACTGTTATCTTACCTTTAATATTGTTCTTATTCGATTCTACCATCTTTCCTATTTACACCTATTTACTTATCTTCGTTAAGTTAGAGCGTAGATCAGTTCTCCCGTTTCCCTGTGGATACGATAATACCTTTAACCGAGTAAAAGCTTCAACGGTATCCGTGCGCTTGCGGATTATCTATGTGCGTATAAATACCATAGTACACTCTAGTGCCATGCTGGGGATGACAACCTAGTATTCAAGTGTCAACAACGGGGAATTTTGAAAAGTTTTTGGTTTTTGGGGTGAACTAAACAAGGCCTGAGTCTGTTTCCAAAGAAAACTATGACTCTTACATGTGTCATATTCTAAGAAATACAAAAAAGGAAAACAACACCTATCTATTTTCATGTCTGTTTCAATCACGATGAAGTCTTGATCGACTTTTGCTCTATCGGCATCGGCAGTAGTCTTCAAATCTTACTTCGTCGATATCGGCAATGCGTCATCACAAGCTTCATCGGCAATGACCTCGCTGATCTTGTTAACAATGTCTCTGAATTTAAGTCAAAAGACAACCTCCCCATCGATAACCACCACTCATTGGCAACAATCTCCATCGGCTAATCCTCATTGACGCCTCTCTGTCAGTATAATACAATAACTTTCCTTCTGCCAATTAGTCTACTCTGATTATTTTGACATGTACCAAAAATAGTGTCAACATAATGATTAATCTTAATGTCTCAAATCTTGACAGTAAGCACATCAAGAACCAATGAGATACATCATCATCACTTATTTTCTCACCCAAGGCCTTCAAGTCATCTCCGAAATGCTCTCATCATCCTTCATCTTGAAGTTTGTCAACTTATCTTTGAGAATATACAATTTTGCACTCTCGACCACCAGTGTGCCCTCATATGTTTCCTCTAATCTCTTCCACACTTCACTTGCTCTATCATAATCCTTGATTTGCTCGAACACCTTTGAATCAATTGCATTGTATATAGTGTTGAGTGCCATAGTGTTGCATTGTTTGTTTGCTTTGTCTTGGTTGGTGAGATTGTTGGGATCAAGAATCACAAAATCACTCTCAGTCACATCCCACACTTGATCATTGATTGAACCCAAATACATCTTCATTTTTATCATCTAATAATCATAGCATGTACCATCAAAGAACGGTGGTTTGCCCCCCACAAGGTTGAACACAATTTGAGCCATCTTTTGACATCGAAGGTTGTTAAGACTTGATTAAATGGTGATCACGGCTCTGATACCACTTGAAAGGTCCTAATATGGCTAGAGGGGGGTGAATGTTGATATTTGGTAACGCAATCAGGAAATGATCCACAAGCGCATGGATATCGGTGCGCACTTCACTCGGGAGGTTATCCAGAGTATTGTATTTATATTTTACCACTAGGATAAAGCGTGCATCTGACTAACCAAATCTATTACTACTAACCTTTTGGCTACAACCACTATGATTTGATGTGAGCGATGTATAGAGAAGACTACGAATGCACCCACGTTCTAACCTTGGTAAGGATGATCTACTCCTCTATTGGGGAGGCTTACAGAATCTAGACACCATAGAGGATGTTCAGCCCGCACCTATAAACCCTACCGATCCTGCTAACGGGATTATGGGCTACAAAGGTAGCTACATAAATGTCACGTTCCTCGCTACTACCACGATCTGGCTAGATAGGGGATATCTATGAGTATCCTAGCCCAAACACCACGTTTACGCTAGCGATGATTACTCTAGACTCTACGCAAAGAGATCAAAGTAAACTCATAAACCAAAGAACAATAAAACAAAGAATTTACTAGAATTTAGAAGTCGAAATACTGAAGAATCCTAGGAGCAAGCCTCGGGTTAGGAGACTTGATCCCGCAGGTACAACCTCGGAGTAGACACCGACAGGCCGGGCTTCCTCCGATCTACACCTCCACTCTATCTCTCTCAATTTAGAAGAACTAATTCTAATCTCACATTGGATGCTAAGCCCTCGGAGATTGGAACCCTAGAGGGACCTTTGTCTCTCTGAATCCTCTCTGGAAAATATGCTATTGAATAATGGGATTGCCCTCCTCCAGGGGCCAGGGGCCTTGCTTATATAGCCCTCTCAAATGAACGTGGGCCGTCGGATCAATCTGACCTTAATTGAACGGTTTTCCTTGATCCTCAGAGGTGGTGGAGCATAATCTGCGAGACTCGTGCTGATTGGCCACCATAGGGGGGCGGGCGCCCTGCTGTTGGGCCCGCTCGGCCTCCGGCTCGTTCATGTGGCTTCTAGACTCTTCTAGACTGAGGAAAATTGGTGCACACGTTAATATCTCTATGTAAACCCGATGTGTGGGCCTTTCCTCCCTATTTCCTAATAACCCCCTGCAGAAATAGATAAACAACAAAACTCATGGAATTCTGTCAGTTCAAACCCTAATTCTAGGTGTTGGTTGCATATGGATCCTTTTCCTTGTTTCTTTGATGATTAAAATTAATACTTAAGGACCGTCAACAAACTCCCCCATACTTAGGCTTTTACTCGTCCTCGAGAAAAGGATGGTTCAGAAAAACAACTGGGGTTAAAACATTGTAAAGCATTCTTTTCATACCTACAAGGTGTTGTAAAATGTCCACTGTGTACTGTAGTCAGGGAATTATATGGTCGAAGTAGAGATCCTTTCTTCTTCTTAACCCTGTCACTTGGAGTTTTTGTATATTTTTCAAAAGAAAACTTAGCATACCTTTATCTTCATAGGCGCTCTCAGATCACTCATTTATCTTTTGTATATCTCGCTGAAGCTGTTTTAATTTGCAGAAATTCTCATGCTTACTAACCTTGCATTTATTGCCTAATCAAAACAGGATCCAAGGAGAGGAATGCCATACTCTTAGATCAAAGACTTTGAAAATTAAAAACTTGTCAACTCTTACTGGCATATTACTTATTAGAGGGACCATGGGCTATCATTTTCTTTTTATCATATTTTTATCATCTCATAATTTTTTTCCTTAGGTGGATACCGGGGTACCCCTAATTCTACTGCCGGACACTTGTCCATTTTTTTCTGCGAGGTTTCCGAGCACTTGCTCCTTTTTATTTCCTCGAAATTCATATTTTTGCATAGCCCATGCCTCTAATGCAATAATACTTCGGAAGAGTGAATCTTTCTGAATAAAAATGTCTTGATCTTAGGAGTATGATAAATCTCTCAACAAGGGTCTAACTCGTTTTGAACAAACTCAATACAAAGCAGATAGCTTAAATTATCATAATTAATATTTTTAGGTTTAGCAAACATATAAAACACTGAGGATGGTAGCTATATTTTTAAAACTTTTTGAAAGAAATCCTCCAAGCGACAAAGATATCAAGAATAAGGTAGTCATACTCTACCATCTCATATTCCACAATGACTTAAGTAACACAGGGTTTTTAAAATGATTTTTCTATAATTGCAGGTTTTCAGGAGATATCATCAACTGAGATTGATCATGATTAGAAATATTTTATCTTTTTAATTTATCATGTTTAGAGACAATATTCTGCATGAACCAATATGTATGTGTATGTGTATAAATAAAGCCTGTAGAGTATGTACCTGAATCGTGGAGAGGTGCGGTTGAAGTTCGTTCGACATGTCGAGGGATCTCCCCCATACTTGTTTTCTGTTTTCTTGCATAAAAAAAAGTGGAGACACACGAGGCATAATAATAATGAAGCAATCTTTACTTATTCTCTTGAGGCATTTGTTACAATAAACCGACTAATGAATAATAAATTGAATCTAAACCAAATCTAATCGAATCTAATAATGAATAACTAAGATACAAGCCTCAAGATCTAATCTGAATAGCTCAGCGGCGCTCTAGCTCCTTTATTCTATCGGTGGCCCTGGAAAGGTCACGTCTAAGGTTGAGCACAGCAGTGTTCAAGTTAGAGACCTGCCTATTAAGGAAGTTAACCGAGGATTGGAGCTCCATTAGCTTGTCTGTCCCACAGACTTCCATATCTAAGTCGGCTATAGTCTTACGGCGCTATAATTCTCCATTGGAAGGTAAAAATAGATCACGTCTATTTCCTCTAATTCTTTATTGGGTTCTAAAAATAATTTAAGACATTGACCATTTACCTTGAATAACGTACCTTTGTCATTTCGAAGTGTGATAGCTCCATTGGATGATGAATTGATTACCTTGTATGGTCCTTCCCATTTACTCTGGAGTTTTCCATGCCCGAAAAGCTTCACTCTGGAATTAAAAAGTAATACCTTATCTCCGGGTGAGAACTTCTCTTGTCATGCCATCTTTTGACTCTATCTTTGTAGATCTTCGAATTAGATATGCTTTCTCTTGCCATTCTTCTAATTCCGATAATTGCATCCTTCTATGATCTCCAACAACATCTAGATCCATATTCCATCTCCTTATGGCCCAGTGTGCTTTGAACTCTAATTCAATAGGTAGGTGGTAAGTCTTCCCGTACACCAATTGGTATGGAGACATCCTAATTGGGGTCTTGTATGCTGTCTGGTATGCCCAGAGTGCATCTGATAACTTGTCCTTCCATGTCGTTCCCATCTCATTTACTGTCTTCTGAAGAATGTTCTTCATTTGCTTGTTGAAAGTCTCTACTTGGCCACTTGTCTGAGGATGATAGGGGGTAGCGACGTAGTGACGGATTCCATGTCTTGATAGATGGTGCTCGAACCATTTGTTGATGAAATGTGATCCTCCATCACTTATCACTTATCACCATTTGTTGATGAAATGTGATCCTCCATCACTTATCACCACCACCAAGATGAACTCACACTTCTTTGATGGGGGAAATGGACCCTTGTAGTCTATTCCCCAGACATCAAAGAGCTCTATGTGAAGGTTGTTGGTGAGTGACATGGCATCTCTTGTATTTATGTTTCTGTGTCTTTGACATGGCCCACATCTTCTGATATATTGCTTTGTGTCTTCATACATTGTAGGCCAGTAGAATCCACACTACCAGATCTTTGAATGTGTACAGAATGCTTCATAATGACCTCCATATGGTGATGAATGGCATCTGTCGATGATCTTCTATCCTTCCTCAGTGGTCACACATCTCTTGAGTAAGCCATCAGAGCATACTTGGAAGAGGTATGGCTCATCCCATATGTGTGAACGACTTTCTTGATTAAGCTTCTTCTTGTTCGC
This sequence comes from Sorghum bicolor, assembly GCF_000003195.3. NCBI lineage: Eukaryota > Viridiplantae > Streptophyta > Magnoliopsida > Poales > Poaceae > Sorghum > Sorghum bicolor. Next base: position 33,675,664 of record NC_012875.2, on the reverse strand, counting down.
TCCTGGTGGTACATACCCTGAAACCATAAAATTAACAATATCTGCATACCAGGGGTCAGACCTGTTGATTCCGTAGAGCATGTCGTCCTGGAGTGAATCATAGATGGGTGTTTCCTGTGGATTCTTAAAGTGCATTCTAGACAAGTGATCAGCAACAAAATTTTCTACTCCCTTTTTATCTTTTATTTCTAAATCAAATTCTTGGAGTAACAAGATCCATCTAATTAAGCGATTTTTAGCATCTTTTTTAATGAGCAGATATTTTAGTGTAGGACGATCAGTGTAAACAATTATTTTAGGTCCAACCAAATAAGATCTAAATTTATCAATGGCAAAGACAACAGCTAGAAGCTCTTTTTCAGTGGTTGCATAATTAAGTTGAGCTCCTGTCAAAGTTTTACTGGCGTAAGCAATTGCATGATGCTTCTTATATTTAGTTTGTCCCATAACTACCCCCACAACATAATCACTAGCATCACACATAATTTCAAAAGGCAACGACCAATCAGGGGGTTGAATGATTAGTGCAGAGATGAGTGCATTCTTTAATAATTCAAAAGCTGTTAGACATGTATCATCAAATTCGAAACGAGCATCCTTGGCTAGCAAATGAGTAAGTGGTCTAGCAATAAATGAAAAATCTTTTATGAATCTGCGATAAAATCCAGCATGGCCAAGAAAGCTTCGAATTCCTTTTACATTCATAGGTGGAGGTAGTTGTTCAATCACTTCAATTTTAGCTTTGTCTACCTCAATACCTCTTTCAGACACTAGGTGTCCCAGCACTATTCCTTCCCTAACCATAAAATGACATTTTTCCCGATTAAGGACTAAGTGCTTTTCTTCACATCTTTGCAAAACCTTGTCTAAGTTTTCAAGACAATTATCAAAAGTTTTTCCATATATAGAGAAATCATCCATGAAAACTTCCATAATCTCTTCAATCATATCAGAAAATATAGCATCATGCATCTTTGAAAAGAAGTTGGTGCATTACATAGCCCAAAAGACATTCTACGATAAGCATACGTTCCGTAAGGGCATGTAAAAGTGGTTTTGCTTTGATCATCAGGATGGATCAGGATCTAGTGGTGCCCTGAATATCCATCTAAGAAACAGAAGAACGAGTGGTTCGCTAACCTCTCTAACATCTCATCTATAAAGGGTAAAGGAAAGTGATCCATTTTCGTGGCTTTGTTCAGTTTTCTATAGTCTATGCACATCCGCCACCCTGTAACGGTGCGTTGCGGAATTAGCTCATTCTTTTCATTCGTGACAACAGTCATGCCTCCCTTCTTAGGCACAACTTGAACTGGGCTTACCCACTCACTCTGCGGCATAGGATATATAATCCCTGCATGCAGCAACTTTACAACTTCCTTTTTAACTACTTCCCTCATCGCGTTATTAAGTCTACGTTGGGGCTCTTGAGAAGGTGAAACAGAAGGATCTGTCGGAATACGATGAGTACAAATCATAAGACTAATTCCTGTAAGATCTTGGAGTGAGTAGCCAAAGACTGAGTGATGTTTTTCTAGAATAGTCATTAATCGCAGAGTTTGCTCCTGAGTGAGTTTATCACTAATGATAATAGGGAACTCTGGATTATTATTCAGGAAAGCATAGGTAAGACCGGGTGGTAAAGGTTTAAGCTCTATGGGAGGTCTAGGTGTTTCTGCAAACTCATTAAGGGTTCAGGTTCAGAAGGTTCAGCCTCCTCTTCTATGAAGAAAGGAGCTTCTTCTTCTAAGTCTGGTTCATTTAAAAGCTCTAGAGACGCAGCTTTTACCTCTTCCATAGGATCAGACAGAAGATATGATTTGGTCTTATTATTCAAAGAATGAGAAATTGTTATTGGAAATTTGAAATCTTTTCCAAAAAAAATGTGTAGCTTTCCAGTTTGACCTTCATAAAGGAGTCTTCTAAAAGGTTGTCCTATCAACAGGTCGAAGTCCCATGTATCAAAGATATAAAAGTTCAAATGCACCATGGAGACTAGGGACTGTTGACGGTCCTTAAGTATCAAATTTAATTATCAAATAAACAAAGAAAAGGATCCAAATGAAATCAACATCTAGACTTAGGGTTTTATCTGACAGAATTCCACGAGTTTTGGTGTTTGTCTATTTCTACAGGGGGTTATCAGGAAATATGAAAGAAAGGCCCACACGTCGGGTTTACATAGAGATATTAACGTGTCGCGCAATTTTCTACCATCTAGAAGACTCCAGAAGCCACGGGAACGAACGGGAGGTCGATCGGGCCCGGGGGCAGGGCGCCCGCCCAAGTCCCTTGGGTGCCCGCCCAGCTACAGTAACCAATCAGCTTCAACTTCGCGGATCATGCTCCACCGACCTAATACTTCAAGGAAAACCACACGATCAATGTCGGTTTGATCCGACGGCCCAGATTCATCTGAAAAGACTATATAACCAGACCCCCTGGCCCCTAGAGGAGGCACCCCTTGATCATTATTCATTATTCATAGACAGAGCAAAAGCTAGGGTTTAGAGATGAGAGCTCTCCTCTCTTCTCTAAACTAGAGTAGATCTAGATAGTAGCAAGATGGAGAGCGAAGGAGGATTAGAGGAGAGGCCGGCCTGTCGGTTCTTCCTCCGGTTGTACTTCGTCATGATCAAGCTCTAATCAAGCTTGCTCATGGGATGACTCTGGTAATCTACTTCTAATTCATTATGCAATTACTAATCATGTATGTTCTGGTTCACAACTCTTTTGAGTATTCTAATCTATAGGACGCTATAGGTGAGAGTTGTAGTATAGGTGTAAGCGTGGTGCTTAGATCTAGATTACTTGTGGATATCCCCTGTCTAGCTGGATCGTGTGGTAGGCCGCGTAGGTGACAGTTACGTTGGTCCTCTGTAGTCCACCTCTCGTTAGCAGGATGGGTAGGGTTTATCGGCCTAAGGATAAGCATCCTTTGTGGTGTGCTCTTATCACGTGGTTCGTCCCAGACATAGACATACCCCTTTGAAGTAGAGAAACCATAGTTATCCTCTCTATTCTGCTACCATCGCCCATATATTAGATTGCTCTATTCTCTATTTCCATATTATCACCCATTGTTATCTTACCTTTAATATTGTTCTTATTCAATTCTACCATCTTTCCTATTTACACTTATCTATTTATCTTCGTTAAGTTAGAGCGTAGTTGGTTCTCCCGTTTCCCTGTGGATACGATAAAACCTTTAACCGGGTAAAAGCTTCAACGGTATCCGTGCGCTTGCGGATTATCTGTGTGCGTATAAATACCATAGTACACTCTAGTGCCATGCTGGGGATGACAACCTAGTATTCAAGTGGTGTTAGCAAGTGTCAACAGGGACTAATCGTCCCGAAGAATCCTTTATGAAATTTGTTGTGGGGGTTAAAATTAATTTTCCAAATAATTTATGTGCGAAAGCTTTAGACATGATGTTGATCCCCACAACAGGATTATAGAGAGCATCAAATTGATCAGAATTATAAGCACATCATATAGGTATAGGAGGTGTATCCAAACTGATCACTTCAGAGGAAAGCTCTGATTCCTCCAACCATTCGCTACTCTTAATTGATATTCATTTGGTAAACAAATGCTAGAATGGCCATTTTGGGGTTTGTCTATAGAATGGTAATTTGAAATGTTTCCAAAATCGGCAAAAAGATCAGATTCTATATCCAACATGAAATCAGGTGGTGGAATTACTTCCTTTTGTGGTTCAGAACTTTGGATAGCTGAAGCAGAAATTTTTTTTTGCAGAGTGTCTACTTCGGCTTCATTTCATCATGGAGGGTATTATCTATCTCAGCTTCTAGGATTCTATCTAAGATCGCCCTAGCTTCATCAGTTGGGATATGAAAGAAAGAACCTCTAGACATTGTATGCAACAATTATTTATGATTTTTCTGAAGACCTCAAAAGAAATGTAAAAGAAGAATAGGGTCTTCAAGATTAAGTTTTTGACCAGATTCTAAAAGCTCAGAAAAAGGTTCCAGGATTTACCCAAAGTTTCATTTTCTTTTTGTTTAAAAGATAGAACTTCGAGTCTAAGGTCGGCGATACGGTCGAGGGAATAAAAATCTAGACAAAAGTTGGCTCGTAAAACTCCCCATTCACCTCGTTGTTGACTTGCCTTCTGTCTATACCATTGTCTAGCTTCTCCCCTTAAAGAAAAAGGAAAAAGTTTCCAACGTAAAGTTTTATCAAAAATGCCTTCAATGCGAAGACAATCGCATGTTTGCTCAAAATCTCTAATATGAAGGTAAGGGTTTTCGTCTTCCTTTCCCGAAAAAGATAGGTTCTCAATCATGGCAATTAACCTCGAACTTAACCTATACTGGGATGTTTGGATAGGCTGTGATGACTCCCATGGTAAAAGGTCAGTTTCCGAAGGTGTTGCAAATTGATAAATCGATTTAGAATCGTGGTTTTCCATAAGGTAAGAGTAAAGAAAATAAAGAATATAAAAAGATAAGAAAAGATAAAAGTATGAATACAAGCTAGTAGCAAGACTCAAGGTTATCTCAGCAAACCGTCTTTCTCCCTGGCAACGACGCCAGAAATGCTTGTTGATATTTGGTAACGCAATCAGGAAATGATCCACAAGCGCACGGATATCGGTGAGGACCTCACCCGGGAGGTTATCCAGAGTATTGTATTTATGTTTTACCACTAGGAGAAAGCGTGCATCTGACTAACCAAATCTATTACTACTAACCTTTAGGCTACAACCACTATGATTTGATGTGAGCGATGTATAGAGAAGACTACGACTGCACCCTCATTCTAACCTTGGTAAGGATGATCTACTGCTCTATTGGGAAGGCTTATGAAATCTAGACACCATAGAGGATGTTCAACCCGCACCTATAAACCCTACTGATCCTGCTAACGGGATTATGGGCTACAAAGGTAGCTACGGAAACGTCACATTCCTCGCTACTACCACGATCCGGCTAGACAGGGGATATCTATGAGTATCCTAGCCCAAACACCACGTTTACGCTAGCGATGATTACTCTAATCTTTACGCAAAAAGTTCAAAGTAAACTCATAAACCAAAGAACAATAAAACAAAGAACTTACCAGAATTTAGAAGTCAAAATACTAAAGAATCCTAGGAGCAAGCCTCGGGTTAGAAGACTTGATCCCGCAGGTACAACCTCGGAGTAGACACCGATAGGCCGGGCTTCCTTTGATCTACACCTCCACTCTATCTCTCTCAATCTAGAAGAACTAATTCTAATCTCACATTAGATGCTAAGCCCTAGGAGATTGGAACCCTAGAGGGACCTTTCTCTCTCTGAATCCTCTCTGGAAAATATGGTAATGAATAATGGGATTGCCCCCCTCTAGGGGCCAGGGGCCTTGCTTATATAGCCCTCTCAAATGAACGTGGGCCGTCGGATCAAACTGACCTTAATTTAACGGTTTTCCATGATCCTCAGAGGTGGTGGAGCATAATCCGCGAGACTCTGTGCTAATTGGCCACCATAGGGGGGCGGGCACCCTGCGACTGGGCCCGCTCGGCCTCCCGCTCGTTCGTGTGGCTTCTGGACTCTTCTAGACCGAGGAAAATTGGTGCACACGTTAATATCTCTATGTAAACCCGATGTGCGGGCCATTCCTCCATATGTCCTGATAACCCCCTACAGAAATAGATAAATAGCAAAACTCGTGGAATTCTGCCAGATCAAACCCTAATTCTAGGTGATGCTTGCATATGGATCCTTTTCCTTGTTTATTTGATGATTAAATTAATAATTAAGGACCATCAATAGTGAATAGCCTATTTAAAATTTCTACAAGGTGCTAGAGCAAAGGATTAATATAACAAAAGGTGTAAAGCAATTTTGTTCTAGTTCTACAAGGGTTGCAAGCCACCTATCCAACAATTCTAGTTGCTATGATCTCTAGGCACAAGCAATGGCTATGTCACTATCATCTACAACTAGTTACAACTAACTACAACTAGGAACTACTAGTTACCACTAGTTTGCAAGAAAGTAAAGAGATGAGTGAGAATTATACCAATGTGTAGAGGATGAAATAATTACAATATGATTGCCAATAAAATCACTGGGAGAAACCAATCACAATTGACATAAGATTTTTCTCTCGAGATTCACATGCTTGCCGGCACGCTAGCTGGTCCCTGTTGTGTTGACCAACACTTGGTGGTTCGATGACTAGCAGGTGTTTGTTGACGGTCCTTAAGTACTAAATTTAACCATCAACTAAATATGGAAAAAGGATCAATATGCACCAAACATCTAGAATTAGGGTTTTATCTGACAGAATTCTACGAGCTTTGGTGTTTGTCTATTTCTGCAGGGGGTTATCAGAAAATATGGAGAGAAGGCCCACATGTCAGGTTTACAACGAGATAATTACGTGCCGCGCAATTTTCCTTAATCTAGAAGAGTTCAGAAGCCACGGGAACGAACGAGAGGCCGATCGGGCCCGGGGGTAGGGCGCCCACCCTAGCCTCAGGGCCAATCACAACCAACCTCGAGGATTATGCTCCATCGACCTAAAGGATCAAGGAAAATCGTGTGATTAATGTCGGTTTGATCCGACGGCCCAAAATCACTTGAGGGGACTATATAAGCAAGGCCTCTCCACCCCAGGGGGAGAGGAGAAATCATTATCAGAGGAAGCCAACAAAGTTAGGGTTTTAGGACCTCTCTCCCATAGAGAATTAGAACTAGCTACTCCCTAATCCTTCAAGTTCTATAGGATTGATTAGATAGAATTAGAGAAGTAGAGCCTAGCGCTCTGGATTTCGGATCTTCGTTAATAAATATTGGTATTATTTCATATCTTTCTCTACTACTTTATTCTAATTGCATTATGTCTCTATTAATTATGTTCTTAGTTTGCTCTAGTTCTATATTTGATATAGTTATGATTGATAATGAGTTTATGTATAAGTTTGCAAAGCGCTTAGCTCTTGACGCGTGGGAGTTAAGTGGTAGATCACATGTGGGCGTGGTGCTTAGATGTTATTTACCTGCAAATGTATCCTATTGGCCGGGTCGTGTGGTAGTTCGCGATGGTGACAGCTTCGTTGATTCTTATATAGTCCACCTTCCGTTGATAGGACAGGCAGAATTTGTATTGCGGAGTAAGTCTTGCGATGTTCTGATTTACTTTAGCAATGTTCCTTATACATGAATGAAGAGTCTTTTATGCTATATATGATCTAGTAGATAACTAGAGTAGATTGTGACTTAGTAGATTGTAGATAACTTAGAATCCATTCTCTAGCTAATCCGACGTCACCTTACATATATGAGGAGTAGTCTATTTTCTAATCGCTGTGTTATTTACCCATGAGCTTATATTCCATTATCATTATTATTATGGCTTACCCCCTGCCAAACTAAGTGACTGTGTGACGAGTTTCTCATTAGTAATCATGTTCTTGTAAGTTTATCTCTAGTCTATGCCTTGATAGATTTTACTCCTGTTTTCACTTTCATTGTTCTCTTAAGAAAAATTATAAATAACGATACCTGGAATAGTTTCTTGGTGAAATGCTACAATGAGATATTTTATCTGTGCGCTTGCGGATAGAATAGATTATTTTCTAGAGAGCCTTTACATTCATAAATACCTTTGTACACTCTGGCACCATGCTGGGGATGACAACCTAGTATTCAAGTGGTGTTAGCTAGTGTCAACAAGCATTTCTGGCGCCGTTGCCGGGGAACACATAGGAACGGTAAGGAAAGTCAAGAAGTCAGTCAAGGTTATTCACATAAAATATTAGACTAGACTATGGAGAAATAATTGCATAAACAGCTACTAAGTGAGAAATCATAACAAGGCACCTCTGCTTTGATAGGTTCACCCTGTTGTTTTTCTATGTTTATATTTTTATACAGGGTATATCAGGATTGACTTTGGTACATTCAACTCTTCATCATCAGAACCAAAGCAATCAAGAAAGAAAGAAGAAGCTACCTACCAACTGCTAAAGCTATGGCACAAAAGACCTTGCAAGAATTCTCTGCCCCAAGTCTTGAGAACATTCCATCTGGTCCAAGATTTGTAGTAGAAGAAGGAGCACCCGAGTTTGAGCTCAAGTCAAGCCTCATCAATTTGGTACAAGCTACACAATTCAGTGGAAAGGCATATGAAGATGCTAGTGCACACTTGCAGAATTTGTTAGAGATTGGAAGCACAATCTGCTTCAATGGAGTTGACAAAGACGTTCTCACTAGAAGGGAAAGCAAGGAAAGCAAGGAAGTGGTTCTACACTTATCAAGATAACATCAATAACTGGACGAACTTGTCAGACGCCTTTTTATCAAAGTTTTTCCCTATGGGCAAGACAGCTGCCTTAAGAGGAAATATTGTCAGTTTCCAACAGCAGAAGACAGAAACCATTCTAGAAGCATGGGAGCGTTTTCAAGGATACATATCAGATTATCCTCACCATGGAATGGCCAAATGGTTACTTATGCAGACATTCTATCATGGATTAACCCAGAAGGCTCATGTGCCTAGATGCATCTGCTAAAGGATCATTTTTGGAGCTTGCAATTGGAAAAGCAGAGATACTTTTGGACAAGATAGCAGAAAATCAAAGCTGGTCCCAAGATAAAGCTCAATAATGTCATCAAACTGAAGAAATACCAGAAGAAGTAAATGCATTATCAACCAAGATGGAAAATTTGCTTCATTGGATTGACCAGAGGGCCAAGTTTAAAGAAGATCAAAGGGCCATTGAGACAGCATACAAATATCAACCCACTTCGAGTCAACCCAATAGCAAAGGTATGAATTCAGGTAACACTTTAAAGCAACTTTCATTAAAAGAGATAATTGCTCAACAAACCAAAACTAATGATGAAGTTAAACAAAGGTTAGATACAAATGAATCATCTCTAAAACATATACAAAATAAAATGGATTTTCTATTAACTACCTTTGATGAGCAAAACACTCTTAATAAAAGGGTAGAGCTTAAATTAATAAAGCTAGCTGCTGCGTTGCCTGTTGCCACTAACATTGAGCAGGTAAAGAACATAACTACTAGAGGAGGCAAAGCCACCAGGGATCCCCCATACCCAAAAGAGAAACAGAGAACAACAGCACCAGTGCAACCAGCAATGATAGAAGAAGAAAGTCTAGTTGAAGCAAAAGATCTGCTACAACCACCAAGTACTGGAGAAATGAGGAAAAATTTTTACGACACCAACTATTTGCCATTTCCCAGAAGAAACAGAGGACTGCAGTCGGATGAGCAGTTTGGTAAGTTTGTAGAGGTCATTCAGAAATTATATGTCAACATACCTTTGCTTGATGCCATATGTTGACGGTCCTTAAGTATCAAATTTAATTATCAAATAAACAAAGAAAAGGATCCAAATGAAATCAACATCTAGACTTAGGGTTTTATCTGACAGAATTCCACGAGTTTTGGTATTTGTCTATTTCTGCAGGGGGTTATCAGGAAATAAGGAAGAAAGGCCCACATGTCGGGATTACATAGAGATATCAATGTGCCGCGCAATTTTCTACCATCTAGAAGACTCCAGAAGCCACGGGAAGGAAGCGGAGGCCGAAAGGGGCCAGGCCCAGGGCGCCCGCCCTGGTGACCTGGGCGCCCGCCCCCTGTTGGATGCCAATCAGGACTCTCTTCGCTCGGGTTGTTCCATCGACCTATTGGATCAAGAAAAACATAGTACCACCTTGCCTACCGACCCATAAACGCATAGAGGAGGAGGACTATATAAGGAGACCCCCCTGGCCCCTAGAGGAGACAAGAAATTATCATAGAGATTGAGGGGTGCCCTCGAAGGAAAACCTCTTCTCTAAATAATATTTCTTTTTAGGCTTAGCAACCAATGTAAGTAGAAATAGATCTTCTAGTTTCTACTAGATTGAGAGAGATAGAGTGGAGGTGTAGATCGGAGGAAGGCCAGCCTGTCGGTGTCTACTCCGAGTTGTACCTGCGGGATCAAGTCTCCTTACCCGAGGCTTGCTTCTAAGATTCTTCAGTAATTCGACTTCTAATTACTAGTAAGTTCTTGTTTTATTGTTCTTTGGTTTATGAGTTTACTTTAATCCTCTTCTGGTTGAGTATTAGAGTAATCACTTGCTAGCGTAAACGTGGTGTTTAGGCTAGGGTACTCATAGACATCCCCTGACTAGCTGGACCGTGGTAGTAGCGAGGAACGTGACATTTCTGAGTTACCTTTGTATCCCATATCTTGTTAGCAGGATGGGTAGGTTTATAGGTGCGGGTCGAACATCCTTTGTGTTGTCTAGATTCCGTGAGCCTCCCCAATAGAACAGTAGATCATCCTTACCAAGGTTGGATCGAGACTACGGTTGCAGTCTTCTCTATACATCACTCACATCGAGAAACATTCTTTGTAGCCTAAAGGGGTAGTAGCAATAGATTTGGTTAGTCAGATGCACCCTTTCTCCCAGTGGTAAAAATATAAATACGATAACTCTGGATAACCTCCCGGGTGAAATGCTCACCGATATCCGTGCGCTTGCGGATCATTTCCTTATTGCGTTACCAAATATCAACAAGCATTTCTGGCACCGTTGCCGGGGAGAAAGACGGTTTGCTGAGATAACTTTGAGTCTTGCTATTATCTCGTATTATACTTTTATACTTTTATTCTTTTATCTTTTTACTTTTATCTTTATGGATAACTTAAATTCCATACCTATTATTGAATTCGTTGCACCTTCGGAGACCAGCCATAGACCATGGTAGTCAACACGTCCTGCCCCTAATTATGATCTGTGTCCGGAGTTGATTGCAATAGGTCAAAACCAACCCTTTTCTACAGCCGAGGTCCTATCTTTTAATCAAGAAGATAATGCACTTTTAGCTACACCTAGGGAATCTATTAATCTTTCTATAAATTCTGGTTTAGACCTAGCCCTACAAGACCATGTTTTTCCTAGATATTTTCACATTGGTCTTAATCATATAACCTTTGGTAGAGTCTTTCTTTCTTTATCTATTAGTAAAGGAAGGTATGTCTTCATTTGTGGACATCCTTCTTGCACTAGTCTTCATAAAAATATCCTAGAGATAGAGAAGGAATCATCTCCCAGACGAGGAAAGGAAGTTTCAATAGCCAATTTCCCAATATTTCAATCCCATAATTCGGCTATCCAACCCATCCTTGAGCTTAATAATTTCTACTATGCTCTTGAACCTCCTGATAATCCTATGAATCTATCTAGACATTCCATTCACCAAGACTACAAGGAGGATCGAGAAGAGCAACATCAATGGCTAGAGAGCATTAAAAATCCATGTGCTATCACCATTGAATGGATGGATAAAACAAACTTGAGAGACAATCCAAGAGGAATTTTAAGCATTCATGAAGAATCATCCTTGGAGTTTGAGAATGAGAGAAACAACAGTGAGCATGGAAGTTATTTCATAAATACCTCACCAAGTCCATGCTCATATGCAACATCTCCCCAATCAATTGGTCTCTCCAACATTACCACATTTGAGATCTCCAACCCTCTCTTCTTTTCTATTTATAAAAACTTTAAAAGAGCGGTTGTCGATGCATATGTCTATGATAAATATTGTAGATCTCGTTGAGTTAATTGATGGTTTCCCAAGGACAAGCTTAGTGTCCTAAAACAAGCACTTCTAATTATTTGCAACATTGCCTTGTGTATTGAGCATATAAAGATAATTGTAGAAATATTCCTTCGGGTATTCTTGCCACTAACCTTTCTAGGATTGGAGCAAGAAGATCGGATGAATGACAAGCACAAGGTATGTCCAACCAATCATCATGCAACATTGAATTAAATTCATCCAACATTGAATTTTGCAAAATTCAAGCTTGGGGGAAATACCTTACATAAAAAACATCATTTGCCATGTTGCTATGTTGGTTGTCCTTACCTTTAAGACATGCTCAATTTGTTAGATACTAATTACACTACTTCATCTCCACTTAAGTAGATCTCTATAAATGCTCTCATGCTACCTTTTTTTGCTTTAGTATATGTCTAGGTTTGGAATAGTTTCATTTATCTCTTAATTAAGCATGGTGCTTAGTTTAGGAATGATGATCTTACTTCCAAAGGATTTTTAAATTAAGCGTGGTGCTTAGGTTAAATAGCCTTCCTTAATCTGATTAGACACGGTGTCTAGGTTGATTTTTGAGCCGATAGTATGCTATAGTAGATATGGGATATTTTGTTGGACTAACCCCTACAGGAAAACTTTCAATATCAACCTGGGAAGTCCTGATATAAACTCACATTGGAGATGAAGAAAGTGACACATGAAGTTTAACAATTTGCACAAGAAAGACGAAGCTCAAAATAGATGATTCATGGAGGGTGCCACAAACACGATGCACAACCGCTAAGAAAGGAAAGCTTCCACAAGGTGAGATGGTACCATCACTCTTCAATTAAGGTAACATCCTAAGGTACTTGACTATCGCTTTTATAAGCTTCTCCTTGGTTCTGGCATACACATAAAATAAAGAGACAAACATGTATGATTTGTAACTCCAAATTAACCAACTCAATTAATTCAACATGTTTAGTCCTTTAATCTTTGTTCTTAGTGATACCTTCGTGATCTCACACTCCCAATCATATAAGCTAAAATGTTGCACATTCAATCATTGGGAAGATATAAAGAAAAAAGACATATACATAGATAGATTATCTTTACATTAGGTCGATCAATCTGATCTGACAAATATTTTAAATACTACACTCATGATCTTATTATCCATCAACTTTGTCTTGCTCACTATGCTTAAGGTTAGAGAAGAACAATTACACTTCTGGTTCTGTTGGTGTTTTCCACCAACAGGGCCTATGCACTTGATCTCTGCCTTGTCTCTATGAACAGGTACACTTCAAGCAAAACATGGAGGAGTTTTACAACTCCCAAACTCTACCAAGTGAAGGACCTGGATCTACGAGTACAAACACAATGGAAATCAGACACTTAGTTTCCCAAAGGAAATATTGAAGAACCTCTATGTCCGAGTTGGTACCTTGTACGCTCCAGCAAACTTCGTGGTGATAGAGACTGGTACTGAGGAGAGGGCACCCATCATCTTAGGGAGGCCATTCCTGAACACCAGAGCTGTCATCTACGCTAATGCTGCCAAGATCAGTTCCTACATCAAGGGGAAGAAGGAGACTTTCCTTCAAGAACAAGACTACACAAACTTCAGAGCAATCCCGACATGAACCAAGGAAGAGGACCAACAGGAGGAACAGGAACAAGCAAATGTGGACCAAGTCAACTAAGATGGTCACTGCAATTCAAGGAGGTCAAGATCGTCGACTCAAGTCACCTTTCTTGATCAAGAAGGACGACCCTGGTGTTCCAAGCATTGAGTGCACAATCAACATATACTTTTTAGAAGACACTCTACGACACCGGATCTAATGACAACATAATGGCCGCAGTCACTTATCAGCTCCTGCATGGAATCATGCCCCTACAACCAACATATATTCAGCTCCAGATGATTTTCGAGTCATTGACATGGTAGAAGACGAGTATAATCCACCTACCATCCTTGGAAGACTGTTCCTCAAACACTATCAAAGCTACCATCTATATTGGAACCAGAGAAGTCCACATGCACTTCCCCTCTGAGAAGGTATGCCGCTATTTTACTGGCCCTAACTATATAGTTGAAGATTCTAAGCAGGTCAGCACAAGAAGAAGACAACGCAACCGCAACCAGAGGAGGCAAATCATCAAGGACGGATGGGTAGACTACGAAGGAGAAGTGATAAGGTCGGAAGACATACAGCTTGAACAGAATTGTCCTGAGGAGACTGTAGCACCGAGTCATGTGTGGAGAGAGAAGATAGTTATACACGAAGAGGAGGCGCCGCCGGAACCACCGACTACGCCACCTAGCGAATCCCAGGACGACTGAAAATACAAGGAGTCCCGTTCGGAGGACTTAAAAAAACACCGAACGCCTTGCCAAGAGGTAAACTTGGTAGTTATCCTTTTCCTTTCATTTATTCAATTATAGTTTGCTTAGTTAATCAGGTTCATGATATCTTGAAAAGAAAATAAAAATGTTAAAAAAATAGTAAGCCCCATGTGAGTATGCTCATGGCATAAAACCCATAAGTACATTCACTGTGGTGGCATAAAAATAAAATAAATAAGTTTTCATCTTACAATAAAAATATAAAAATAATAAGTGCATGATCCTACCAAATAAGTAACATTTATTGAGGAGGCTCAACATGATAAAGGCTAGATATTTATGCTAACACTTAACCAGTTCCACAAAGCTTTGTTGTCTATTTGAGCTCCACAAAATTCAAGGATCAAAGAGGACTAGCAGACGGAGGACATTCTAATCGCTGTCAGGGTGCTGCCGACTTTCAAATACACCTCCACCACCTGCTAGCTACATCAGAAGAAATTACGTCAAAATCCAGCTTGGGGGAGAGCACCCCCATTTATCCAGCTAAGTGTTTCTACTTGCGTTTATACTTTACTCAAATAATAAAAGATGCATAATCATGAAAACCCAAATAAAGATTTTGTGCTTTTATATATATATCTTTGCTTAGTTTGCTAAATAAATAAATAAATAAAGTTTGCTATGAACCCTCATGATAAACTCTCACATGGAAATGATAAATAGTTGCTCTGCCATGACTAGTTCTTAAAATTGAAACCTCTCTCAAGTTTAGGCATAACTGTTATAATTTAAACCTGCTCTAAACCTGAACTTGTGGGAAGAGTACTTGATCTAAAGTCTAAGTTGTTAACGGATATGATATGGGAAGGTTGAGCTGCTGTTTATCTGTTCCTAGAGATGCTAGAATTCTGGAGAATTTTATCTATGAAAAATCTTTAAAATATCACATGATGAGTTCCTGTATGATGAGTGTTGATATTTGGGAACGCAATAAGGAATTGATCCGCAAGCGCACGGATATCGGTGAGCACTTTACCCGGGAGGTTATCCAGAGTATCGTATTTATTTTTTTTACCACTAGAAGAAAGAGTGCATCTGACTAACCGGTCTATTACTACTAACCTTTAGGCACAAAGAATGTCTTTCGATATGAGTGATAAATAGAGAAGACTGCAACCGTAGTCTCCTTCTAACCTTGGTAAGGATGATCTACTGTTCTAATGGGGAGGCTAACGGAATCTAGACAACACAAAGGATGTTCGACCGGCACCTATAAACCCTATCCTTCTTGCTAACGAGATGTGATCTACAAAGGTAACTCGGAATTGTCACGTTCCTCACTACTACCACGGTCCAGCTAGTCAGGGAATATCTATGAGTACCCCAGCCTAAACACCACGTTTACGCCAGCAATGATTACTCTAAACTCTACGCGAAGAGATTAAAGTAAATTCATAAACCATAAGAACAATAAAACAAGAACTTACTAGAATTTAGAAGTCGAATTACTGAAGAATCCTAGGAGCAAGCTTCGGGTTAGGAGAACTTGATCCCGTAGGTACAAGCTTGGAGTAGACACCGACAGGCCGGGCTTCCTCCAATCTACACCTCCACTCTATCTCTCTCAATCTAGTAGAAACTAGAAGATCTATTTCTACCTTACATTGGTTGCTAAGCCTAAAAAGAAATATTAATTAGAGAAGAGGTTTTCCTTCGAGGGCACCCCTCAGTCTCTATGATAATTTCTTCATGTCTTCTCCAGGGGCCAGGGGGGTCTCCTTATATAGTCCTCCCGTTCTATGCATTTTTGGGTCGATAGGCGAGGTGGTACTATGTTTTTCTTGATTCAATAGGTCGGTGGAATATCCCGAGCGAAGAGAGTCCTGATTGGCATCCAGAGGGGGGCGGGCGCCCAGGTCACCAGGGCGGGCGCCCTGGGCCTGGCCCCTTTCGGCCTCCGTCTTCTTCCTGTGGCTTCTGGAGTCTTCTAGATGGTGGAAAATCGCGCGGTGCGTTGATAACTCTATGTAATCCCGACATGTGGGCCTTTCTTACATATTTCCTGATAACCCCTGCAGAAACAGATAAACAACAAAACTCGTGGAATTCTGTCAGTTCAAACCCTAATTCTAGGTGTTAGTTGCATATTGGTCCTTTCTCTTGTTTATTTGATAATTAAAATTGATACTTAAGAACCGTCAACAAATACCCCCATACTTAGGCTTTTACTCGTCCTCGAGAAAAGGATGGTTAAGAACAATATCTGGGGTAAAACATTTAAAAGCATTCTTTATATAATTGCAGGGTGTTAAAAATTCCCTGTGTACCATAGTCAGGGAAGTATATGGTTAAGAGTAAAGATCCTTTCTTCTCAATCCTGTGACTTGGAGTTTTTGTATATTTTTGAAAGAAAGTTAGCATACCTTTTTATCTTCATAGGTTCTCTCAGATCACTCATTATCTTTTAGATATATCTCACTGAGGCTGTTTTATTTTTTTGCAAAAATTCTCAAGCATACTTACTTTGCATTTATTGCCTGATCAAAACGGGATCCGAGGAGGGAAATGTCATACTCTTAGATCAAAGTCTTTGGAAATTAAAATCTTTGTCAACTCTTGCTGACATATTGCTTATTAGAGGGACCATGGGCTATCATTTTTTTCTCTTTTCTCTTCTCTTTTTTTTTAAAGTGGATACCGAGGTATCCCTAATTCTACTGTCGGACACTTGTCTATTTTTCTGCGAGGTTGTCGAGCACTTGCTCCTTTTTATTTCCTCGAAATATTTTTATTTTTGCATAGCCCATGCCTCTAATGCAATAATACTTCGGAAGAGTGAATCTTTCTGAAATAATGTCTTGATCTTAGGAGCATGATAAATCTCTCTACAAGGGTCTAACTCATTTTGAACAAACTCAATACAGAGTAGATAGCTTTTATGACCATAATTAATATTTTCAGTCTTATCAGGCATAAAACACTGAGGATGGTAGCTAGGATTTATTTTGAAATAAATTCCCCAAGTAGCAATGATATCAATGTTTCGCCAGAAAAATCACTACGCGGAATCTCTCTGTGTTTCATAGGTCGTACTATTTAGTACTAACATGCGCAGGCGTGCCAGTATACATCCGTATACAAAATAAAATAAATATGCAATAAAACACAAGGGACAAAAGTTCAGGGAAATATCACTTTATTCATTCTCTTGAGAATTACAAAGTACAATCTCCCAGTTTAATATAAGTTTGCGCCGAGCTCCATCTGATAGTCAGAGGATTGTGTGGCTTCTGGTTCCTGGGGCCTCTAGAGGCCTCCAGTTAATTACATCCGCATCGTTGGGCCGCGGAACACCTCCGATTAAGCTATGCCGATGGTCGTAGTTGTCGTCTCCAAGTAAATAAGAGTCATCTCCATGTATATGCATAAGCACGAATGAATGAAAATGGCGAAGTGCTAGAGCCTCGTCGGCCTCTAGCAACAAGGTCTCCAGCCTCGTCGTGCGGATCCCATAATGAAGTCAAGTGTTCGGCCTCGTCGGTCACGAACAAATAATTCCGGCCTCGTCGGTCGCGGAAAAGAAACGTCCCAGCCTCGTCGGTCAGGGGAGGAAAATGACTTCATATAGTTCACCGGCCTTGACAGTGCAGGAATGCGGGTGGTGATCGTGAGACTTGTGCTCATGTAGTACTTAGGAGATTTCTCCTTGTATGAATTTCTGAGATCATTGGTGGGGCATTTAGTCAGCCATAGATTTACATATGTGCATGAACTCGAGTAACTTGGAATTATTTGCAAGTATTGTACAAAAATGAGCTTGGGGCCTAGCCGAGCCTGTGGTTGCTTGGGTCGAGACGTCGACATGGGGCCGTCATCAATATATAATGAACCAGGCAATAACGTTGAGGTAGCTTGTTGTTTGTACATACATATGTACTTGGCCCACGTATAACTTGCATGCATGGTACTATAGACTTGGACTTGCTTCTCTATTTGCTTTCTTGACGTGTATATTGTGTATGTATACGTTGGCTTTGAACTTGATTAACTTCTGGTGTTTGCATACTGATTGTGTTCGTGGACCAACAAAGCCCAGGTGTTGCCAAGCCAAGCAGCCCTGCTGCCGTGGTGACCATGCCTGCTATTCCGGCCATCGCCGGACTCACTGTCGATCGGTGTTTTTGTTGGGCCGAGGGCACCGTATGTTACTGCCGTATATGTCGGAACCACATGTACGCCACCGCTGTAGTGTCAAAATTGCACGTTCGCTGGGCTGCCGTTTGTGCCGAACTGCCGCAGTCGTCGTAGATTTCCGAGCCACTGCACGTATGCTTTTCCCAACGCGTCGCGCCGCCATTGTGGATTTGCCGGGCGTAGACATCGCCGCCGGCACCGAAAATGCCTGCCCGATCTTTGCATATGGTCGCCTTGTCGAGATAGTTGCAGGCGCCGCCGTCGTTCCGGCGTTGTCATCAGGACTCAGTGGCCGGCCGTGAACGCATGCACAATCTATGCCACAACCATGCACAGATATATGAGACAAAATAATCAAAACATATAAATAACCTCACCTTCGAAGTGAGCAGCCATGGTGACGCCGGTGGTGCGGATCGGCTTGCCGAAGACAATGTAGATGAGCTCGCCGGAGATGAAGCTGTAAATGCTCGGCTTGCCGGAGACGAAGCTGTAGATGTTCGGCTTGCCGGAGACGAGTCAACGACCTTGCCGCAGATGCGTGTGTGTGCGTGTGCTATGCGGCGGCGTGCGTGCAGCCTAGCGGTGTGTAGCCTGACGGCGGTGATGTGGTGGTATTTGCGTGCGCGTGTGCAGCAGAGTCGTCCCTGAGAAGAGAGAGTTGGCCTCCTTTTATAGGCCAATGCTAGGGTAGCAGGCTAAGGCAGTGACGAGTGGAGGCGCCGCCATTGATCTGTTGGCGAGCGGGCGAAACGCCCGGACGCACGCGTAGCCGCACTGCATTTCAAATTTTGGATTAACTTCCTGCTCCGAGCGGCAAGCGCAGGCCAGCTGGGTATTTTAGGCTTTTGAATTTGATCGGTGGAGCTTATCTCTACGTAGCCTGGGCAACTCGCGAAGATGCACGTCCCATGTATTTTACCGTGCTAGCTGACCGATGGGTCCAATAGGAGCTTCGTTGGCCATCTCGACCCAGGTACAGCACATACTGTCACAACCGTGTATTTGTACGCACATACGTATAATAAGCTGGCTTCATATATATATATATATACACACGTATGTGTGCACTTGTTGGCTTTCGAAGAAGAAAGCTAACATATAGATACCCACGTGCATGCTTGTATGGGCCATGCACGAGTCACTTTTTAGGGCTTACAACTGAGATTAGTGGCCGCTAATGGCCGGTGCTAATCAGCCCAATTAATCTTCACGTACCCATTCTTTCACGTTGGGGCAAACCGGATGAAATTCTTACGCCGTAGGAACTGTGTGTTTGTACACGTATATACTGGGTAGTGGGCTTGATTAGCAACACACTAATTTTCTTTAAAAGCTAATCACAGGCATGTGCCCACAGGAAAGTACTTGATAGGCCATTCATGAGTTATATACGGTTAAACCAACTTGGATTAATCAAACCTTGCACTATTTAATCAGCCTTTTGCAATCCACAATATTTCATAATATAGCTTATATTTGGCAAATATACTACGCACGCATTTCCTTTTCTTATAATAATCTATAATATTATGATAATGCCAAAATTTCATCATACAAATGCCCCCCACCAAGTTGAGTTCATGCGAGGAAAGAGCAGGGACTTGACTTGGTGTAACTAGAAACATTTTTTATAATATATTTCTGTCCGGCTGTACGTATTTGTATCTTTGCAACCTCGGGAGGAAATACGGTTGTTGGACCCCGGAAAGAATCTGAATAGGTTACACGCGTACCTGACACAATCCAACAAAAACACCGTCCGATTTTTGTTTGTTGAGATACGTACTTATGGTTGTTTGTTGGGATACATGCTTATCCTATCTCTTTTATAAATACTCTCCCCGTATACGGCTGCGTTTCCATCGTTACTGTCATCTGATCAGGAGACTACTCCATCTACTCGAATAGTCTTGAATAATTCCATAGCTGCTGCAACTTCGTCTCTGCAAAGGTACTTTCTCATGTGCAGACATTCTACTCGAATAGTCTCAGTTATTTTATTTCCGATAGATCTTTGTTTATATCTATTACGCATTGGTTGCTTCTTTGTTTACCATCGTCTGTTGCTTTCCAATGTGTATTTGCATCTGAGTTTAATTTATCGTTTTCATTAGATGGGTCGTGGTCGTTTTCCCAATAACCCAAAGTCGAGGCAAAATTGGAGGAGATCATCGTATTCCCGGCCACCGCGTCCCTGGAGCCGGCAGCAGAACACTCCTACTCGGCCCTACCGACATGATCGGGCTACTCATCTTGAGGATTCCGACCGAGGGACCAATTCGCCTGGCATACATCATCGTGGGCGATCACCGGCTCGTCATGATCGCACTTATCGTCAATCTGAGCGGCGGTACAATGACTATCGCCGCAGTCGTTCACCACGCCGCTATGAAAACAACTCAAAAGAGCCGATCGACGCAGGAGAGGCTGGTCATCGAGATCGCCGTCATTATGATCATCGTGTGCAACGCGAAGCTGAAGATGTGCGCCATCATGCTGACGGCCGTGACAGCCACAACTCGTCTGAACGGAAACAGTCGAGCAAAAGGCACGATGACACCTTTGTTAGCCGCAAGAGCCCTGATGCTACTTAGGATCATGACCGGGATGTAATCCCTGCAATGACTACGAACAATGTGAGCACACCTTTATTTTTTTAGCAAGTATCTTTATTTCCTTTTTTTGCATGAATACACTTTTGCTGATTAGTACTCAAATAATTTTACTTTCATCAGGAGGGCGAAGATCCTCATGAGGATGGATGCAGCATGTGGCGGGCTGAATATGAGCCACAATGTGATATTGCGGACTTAGCTGATTCTCCGGTGCTGGGTCAGAGCACCTACCTGGAAGATGTGAATGTGTGCATCACTTCTCCGCTAGAGCTTGATGGCCTGTCGAGAACACCAAAGCTACTCATTGGAGTTGGGGCGATCGTGAATCCCCCTCAACTTCTTGCAACACCACCGCTTGCCTTGACGATGCCACGTCATCGGTTCGTTGCTCGTTCTGACCAGGATTCAAACCCGAAGAAGATTATATTAATTACTTTAGAGCCAACACTTGATGCCTTTCCTGATGATAATGGAGTACCATGCTCATACGTTTCCACAGCTGCACAAGAAATTTTAAAGCATCCTTCCAAGACGTGGTGGAATGACGTTGATCCTCACCTTTGTGTTGGTGTTCCGTTGAGCCCAAAATTTCTGTTATGGGCTCGAGCCATGTTAATATCTGAGTATGAGAGAAATCGCCTTGACCAAGAGGGCATCATGAAAGGCGTATTGGCTTCCATATACCGGGTCAACTTGTCTTGGCCATTGATCCAGGCTTTTATTTCTTTCTGGAATTCTAATGGTCATACTATTGTTACTGCACAAGGTGAGATGGGCTATCCGTTAATGGTAATTCAGGAAGCAATGGGAATCCCGATATCAGGGCGCGTGTATGACGAGTATGTTCCGGAGGATAATGTAAATGATAAGGTGGCTCGAGAGCTCTTCAAGGCTTATGCTGAATTAAGTTGGCGTAATAATGGGAAGAATTCGGATAGTATTCGCCAGCCCGTTCTAATAACAGATTGGGTGGATTATTTCCTTGAGGATTCAGAGCGTCTAGAGGGCCAGCATCATATTCCACTTCCGACTTCTTACTATGCATCACATGAGGATCCTTTGCTAAAGGAGTTAAATTTCCGTGTAGGGGGTAACGGAGAAAGGAGGCCCTTTTGTCTCTATTTTTCTGATAAACTAATGAGGTTCAGAACAGGCTACACCCGTGTTCAACTGCTGGCCGCTTTTATCTCTGCATGGTTGTGCTCATATTGCGTTCCGATAGATTCAGGTGCATACGTGCGCCCTGAAGTTTTTATGGCTGCAGCATCAATTGCCCAAGGAATTCGGCGGAGCATTGGACTTGCTAGTGCAGCTCATTTGTACAGCAGTATTGACAGCATCTTTCACTCCATCGTTGAAACTAATAACTCTGCCAGTGAATGTTCATTAGCTTTGCCGGCACATTTTATAATGGGATGGTATGCGTGCTATTGG
The DNA here is from genome assembly GCF_000003195.3 of Sorghum bicolor. Classification (NCBI taxonomy): domain Eukaryota; kingdom Viridiplantae; phylum Streptophyta; class Magnoliopsida; order Poales; family Poaceae; genus Sorghum; species Sorghum bicolor. The sequence goes on along the minus strand of NC_012875.2, from coordinate 33,653,478 downwards.
AAGGCCTTGCCACAGCAACCCATTTCATTGTCGCTTATCACAGACTCACCCCCGTTCATCATCGATGTTTCAGATGATTCCAGAGTGCAAATTAGCCTGCAAGATGCACATCGCCTATTTCTAGATGTCGCTGAAGATGGTCGTTCTTTACAGGCCTTGGATTTCTTAGGGAGATTAAGGGCTTATTTTCCTGAGGGCCAATCCCATATTATTGAGGACAAGCGAGGGGCCGAAACTGATAAGAGGCCACTCACGCTCTTGGAAGTTGATATGCTGATTAGTAGCAGCTTGGGCGGGATTTCCTATCGCCGTTGTCAGTTATACCAAAATCTAGTATATGCTCCCCACAGATTTGCTCGTATGTTCAATTGCGATCAAGCCGTTCCGGACTTCACCATGAATAATATACTTCGCTATCCTGGAGCTGATATGGACGAGACTCTTGGTGTGTTGAGTCGTCGTCTGCTAGCACATTGGCTACCACATGGTCACACATTTGAGATGCAGCCGCAAGAAACAGTACTCAATTGCTCGTCAGGATATATAACATGGTCAGCCCATTCACTTGGCTTTTTGTCAGAGGCATCAAGTTTTATTGGTGGCGTTGCAGCTCCTCTTGCGGCAGCTAAAGGCAAAAATATTGTCTTAATTGGTACGTATTCCTTTTTATTATTGTTTTTTTTTGCTATATTTTTAATTAAAATCTACTCTCCCTTTTTTTAGATCATGATGACAAAGCTTTCACCTCCCTGGATCGTCCTGCTACACAATCCATTATCCATGGGCATGCCAATTCTGAGGAACGATCAGAGCCACTCTCCAATGACGCTAATGGAGTGCAGCCTGATGACCGAGCAGTAAGTCCGGCTGTTTCTGAAGAGCAAGAGCCAATGGATGTACAAATCATTGAGTCTGCTAAGAAAGACGTGACGCTTAAGAAGAAGGGCAGTCAATGTGTCGTTGAATCTTCGGATGATGAATGCGTCGTGAACAAGGCGACGGACGATGATGCTGCCACAAAGAGTGTTACTGAGACTACGGGTAACCAAAGCGTCACGACCAAAACCAACAGTAGCAGGAGTGCTGCAAAGGGTGTCACAGAGACTTCAGCTGGCCAAGGCATCAGGGCCAAACATAATAGTGGCGGCGCGACAAAGAGTGCCATGAAGACTCCTGCTGGCCAGGGCGCCAAGAAGAAGGCAATGGTTGGTGATGGTGCTAAAAGGGCTGGCACGCTCCGAAAGGTTATTAATAGCAAACGTGTCGCTTTTACCAAGACTGCCACAAGTGATGAGCCCATGAAAGTGGACTCAAATTCTCCCAAGCGTCCAGCCTCTCCAATTCCGGAGGATAACACCCAAGCCAAACCAAAGAGATCACGAATCAACAAAGCCTCAGGTAATTGGCATGTTCATAAAAAACATCATTATATATTTATTTGTCTCTTGTTGACAGTCTAATTTATTTATCTATATATTTTTTTCAGCGGCCCCCAAATGGAGTGTTGCAGCGAGCACGAAAGAGGTGAAGAAAATGGGTGATGATATGAAGCGCCGGCTCGATGAGTTTATGAAGGACGTAGATAACGGTCCCTGCTCGCGCCCAGTTGCAAAGGAAGCTGTCACACTTCGTGCATCTGACATTGTGGATCCTTCTAAGCGGAGCATGTTCAAATATGTTCAGTTGGACGTAAAGAACGTTCATGCTTTGCTCAACTCAGAGAGCCTTGATGAAAGCGCCCTTGCCAAGGAGATCAGCGATACACTGAACCATTGGTCAGACTTATTCTACGATGGTACTTCAATTAAACTGACAGCAGGGCTTAGAAAATTTGGAAAGGCCCTGGAACAGCTTTCGAAGATCCTAAGTGGTGGCGAAGGCTCATCTTCCAACAAGGTGAAATTTGATGCTGCAGGATTAGTTCAACAGGCAGCTGCTATTCAAACAGAGGTGCCTATGGTCTTAAAGAAGCTGGACGCTATTAGCGCTACTGGAAAAGAACACCTTGTGACTTTGCAGGCGCAGATAGCGCGTCATGACGAGAAGATTGAGGCGCTTCAGAATTTACTCGCAAAAGAAGAGAAGAAACGTGAAGAAAAGTTGGAACAGATAGAGGGAATCCAGGCCCTCTTTGATCAGTTGTCCAGTGTGCGTAAGAGCGTCTCCGACTCGTCACCTACAGTGGAGAAACAGATTGCTCGCTATGCTCCAGCGCACGACAATGAAGTGAAAGAAGCCCTGATTTCGTTCATTCGGTCCTCATCTTAAGGACCAGGCTGTGTCTCTCGTTAGTTATTGCAAGTTTGTTTAGGCAGTGCATTAGGCACCGTTCGGATGAGTGGGCTTGATGCCCCCCAGTGTCTGTAATAAAGGCGTATTTGGCGCCCAATGTCGTCATCAGTGAGTCGGCTTTATGCCACTAGTTTAATCAGGAATACTTTGCATAGGTTCATGGTGTGTGAAGGAATCAAAGGGAGGTTGTTCCCATATGTCATATTCGAGAGACATTCTAATCATTCAAATAACTATTGATTCCTTTTACTTGTATATCTGTTATGTCCCTTTATTTTTTTTTTGATGAGTTTAGCTCCTTCCAGTGGCAACTTCATTTGCCTCTCTTGTAATTGCTGGTAGAAAAAAAGCACTTTACATCCGTAAATCCTTTTAATCTCTCAACCCTTATACGTTTGATGGTAAGAAAACACCAAAAAGAATAATAACATTCATATGAATCTTGTAGGCCGTCTAGCACCTAGAAGACAATCAAAAGTGTAATACTGCATCCGTCAACAAGCACATGAGAAGTATTTCAGGATAACTTGCGAGGGCACTTTTTTTAATGTAAATAATCAGTGCCCTTTATTTTTTTTACAGCATATTTGCACTCGACCAATAGGAGAAAAGGGAATAAAATGTCCTCTCCTGACCTTTCTTTTTTTCTCTTTTTTTTGATGCTCCTGTGTGTCACGACTTATCCCTTGTGTACACATGTGACGTAACCATATCACTCGCGTAGCAATAAAAGGGAAACCACGAGGCGAAAGACCATACCCCATGTGTACACACAACTACGTATGACGTAAGTCCATATCACACGTAGTACTCAAGTGAGGCAACATCTCTGCCTCAAATTAATAAACCATTAAGGATTGCATCTTGTACGACGAAAGACCATGCCGTGCACATATGCTTGATTAACCGCTGTGACGCAAGTCCATATCACAGTGGTAAGCATATGGAGAGTATCATGTAACCATAGTGAAAGCTCGTACTATGGTTGAAACTGTCATAGATGTTTTATTGGGGCCGTTGTGCTGTCGCGGCGCCAGCCAATAAATATCATCCCTGATATTCCTTGTTATGTAGCGAATGCCCATGCCATTTCTCAAGGAGAGTTTATCAATTCTATTGTGGCTGTTTAAACTGTTACAGCGCCAGCCAATAGAGCTGAAGGGTTTCACAGATCCACAAGAACTGCTATGGTATGCTTCACTGCTCCCGACTAATGAGGTTTATCAATCCTACCATGGCCAATTAGCTGTTATGGCGCCTAGTGATAGAATCGAAGGGTTTCACAGATCCACAGGAACCGCTATGGTATGCTTCACTGCTCCCAATTAACATGCAATCCTTTTTGGCATATGCTTTTTGAAGCAATAGAGGAATGAACTTCCTCTTCGACTGGCTTTGTATTTGAAATGAGGGGGGATTTTTTTTAAAAAAAATGTTGGCTTCCCTTTGGTCATCAAGCTATGTGGTGCCGCTAATAAGTCCACAAGAGAACTCAGCTTCAGGGATGATGTGAATGATGTCCTTGCCTGTGTTCGTGATTAAGGACAACATGTTTGGTAGACGTTCCCGAAACCATGGAAACTTCTTTAATTTATCACTTTAGCTGGAACAAGCCGTCGACCCCGTACTCCTTAAGAGACATTGGGTATGGCTGAGATGGAAGGGTTTTATGGGTGTGTATAGCTTAGGAATGCCTCACTTTTCTGCGAGGGTGGTGGAAGGTGGTCACTCTCCGGCACAATTGGGGTGTTCCTTTGACCAACTTGAGTGCTTGAATCACATTTTTTTCTTCTTCTTTTTTTTTCTTCTTTTTTTTCTTCTCTTTTTTTTTGACTTGTCCATTGATTTGCTTGGACGCTTGACTTGAGATTTGAGATCTTGTTGGAAGCTGCCCTTCAAGACTTTCGAGATCCCACCTTCCACTCTTTGTGAAACTAAACCTCGCGGGCATCATTCTCTCTTTTTTTTAAAGGTCCCTTGTTGAAACGTTGGGGTGGCAAGAAGCTGCACACTGCACCTCAACTTCTGTTGGGGCAGGTAGCCCTCTCATGCTCTTGTTCCTATAGTTTTCCCCATATGTGGATGTCTTCGCTGGATGAAGCGAGAAGTAGTACGGGGTATACAGACTTGGACAACTTCAGATCAAAGTCAAATCAGTATTCATTGTTCGGTCCCACACACTTAGCATGTGCCTTTGTGCATTGTGTTTGTTGAGAATATCGCCTGTTGACGAGCTCTCAAGCGGACGAACCTTAAGTCACCAGCTTAATGATGTTGGGGAAGCCTTTTTTTTGTATGGGCTGTTCGACACCCTTTTTTTGAAAAAGGAAACAACAAAAAGGACTAAGGAGCTATATCCCCGCCTTTCATTTGATTTAACAAAGGAGGAATATAATTTCCTTAGCCCTGCCATTTTTTTTATTTTTTTTAAGAAAGAAGAAAGAAAAAAATGTTTTTTTTAAAGAAAATATTTTTTAAGATATCGGCCATTGATAGGAGGCATTGGCCGAACTCCTTGATGATCAATCAATTGGTAGGCACCACCATCATAGACTTGCTCTACGGCATAGGGCCCTTCCCATTTCGGGTCAAATTTCCCTTTGCTTTTAGTCATAATAATGGGTCGTCTGAGCGCTAGTACCAGATCTCCTTTCTTGAAGACTCGTGGTTTTACCAGTTTGTCATATGCTCGTGCCATATTTCGGCGATAGAACTCGAGGTTTTGTAGCGTTTTGAGGCGGCGCTCTTCAAGTGCATCGAGCTCTTGAAATCGAAGGCGAACTTGTTCATCTTGAGTAAGTTCATCATGAATGGCAACTCGTAGTGCGGGAAGCTCCACCTCAAGTGGTAATACAACTTCTGTGCCAAATACCAGAGAATACGGGGTTGATTGGGTAGGCGTTCGAACAGTGACACGATATGCCCACAAGGCTTCAAACAAGCGGTCATGCCAATCCCGCTTATGTTTTGTGACTGTTTTCTTTAGAATCCCACCAAGCGTTTTATTAAAGGCCTCTGCTAAGCCATTTGCTTGAGGATAATAGCCAGTGGAACAATTCCACTCGATCTTGTATTTGTTTGCAAATCTTGCAATTTTAGTGGATGTAAAGGCTTTTCCGTTATCAGACATTATTCGTCGAGGTATGCCAAAACGGTAAATGATATGTCGTTCGAGAAAGTTGATGACGTTTTCGGACTTGACTTCTCTCAGTGGAATTGCTTCGGCCCATCTTGAAAAATAATCGGTGGCTGCTAAAATGAAGCGATGCCCCCGCTGGGATGGTGGCTCAATCATGCCAATCACATCAATGCCCCAGGCATCGAATGGCCATGAAGGTATAGTGGGGTGGAGAGGAACTGGGGGTTGATGCTTGAAGTCCCCATGTATTTGGCAGTCATGGCAAGACCGTGCTATGTTGATACAATCGGCCATCATTCCTGGCCAGTAACATCCCATGAGTTTGATGCTATGATACATCTTTGGCCCACTTTGATGTCCACCGCACACTCCAGAATGAACCTCATTAAGGGCTTTATCAGCCTCTTCTCGAGAGAGGCATCGAAGGGGCAACTCATGGCCAAAGGAACGCCTGTATAATACACCTGCCTTGAAAATGTATGATGGAACGCGTCGCTGAAACTGGCGTCGTTTAACAGGGTCACTTGAAAGTGTCCCATGTTTGAAATAATCAAAGAATGGTTTGCGCCAATCTTGGTCATTAACATTATTCGTGGTCACAATGTTCACATCACCATTTTCAGGAATGAGGTCAAGTACTGTTGGGAGGAGCCATCTTTCTTCTACTTTCACTTCTGCTTCTCTGTCAGGAAGGGCTAAGGAAGCCGCAAGTTTAGCCAAGGCATCAGCCGATGCATTTTTGCTACGGGGAATGTGACTAATTTGAATGTGCTCAAATTTGGCCATGAGTTTGCAAGCGATCTCGTGGTATGGCTTTAGTTCTGGTTTACGAACCTCGTATATGCCGTTGATTTGCCTTACAATGAGTTGGGAGTCCCCATATGCATGTAGAACATGAATGTCCATGGAGAGGGCTAGTAGTAGCCCAAAAATGAGGGACTCATATTCTGCCTCGTTGTTCGAGCATTCCTCTTTAAGAAGAGAGAATGAGTGGTGCATTGTATCTCCATGAGGGGTTTTGAAGACTATCCCCGCGCCTGCTCTCTCCTTTGGCATCTTGTCAGGGCCATACTCAGTACGGGATGCCCCATCAAAGTATAGCTCCCAAGGGGTTTCTATATCAACTTCAAACACTTCTTCATCTGGCAGGTCTGTGACTAGAGGAGAGTCGTCTTGGACTGGATGTGCAGCAAGGAAATCTGCCAAGGCTTGGCCTTTGATGGCTTTTTGTGGTATGTAAGTTATGTCATATTCCATCATGAGTAATGCCCACTCGCCTATCCTTCCAGTGAGTATTGGTTGGTTGAGGACATACTTAATAGGGTCCGCTCTCGCAATGAGTTGGACCTCATGACATAATAAGTAATGTCGTAGTTTCTTTAAGGCAAACATGAGTGCTAGGCATATTTTTTCAATTGGGAATAATTACGTTCAGCCCCCACCATTGTGCGGCTGAGGTAGTAACATGCCACCTCCTTTCCTTCATCATTCTTTTGGGCAAGAAGAGCACCTACGGAGAAGGGTTGTGCTGCTATGTATAAGATCAAAGGGCGCCCTTTAACAGGTGCCATCAAAACAGGAGGGTTAAGTAGATAGCGCTTGATACTATCAAAAGCATTTTGGCATTGCTCATCCCATATAAATGGTGCACCCTTTTTCATTAACTTAGAGAAGGGCTGAATACGCCCTGACAAATTTGAGATGAAGCGTCGGATGTAGGCGAGCAAGCCCTGTAGGGATCTAAGCTCAGTCAAATCTTGTGGCGGGCGTAGCTTTAAGATCGCCTTTATGCTTTTAGGCTGAATTTCTATGCCTCGTTGGTGAACGATGAAGCCCACAAAGACTCCTGATTGCACTGCAAATGCGCACTTACGTGGGTTCATCTTGAGTTGGTATTTACGCAATCTTTCAAACACTTTGCGCAAATCTTCTTGATGATTTTTTCTATCTCGGGTTTTCACAACCAAGTCATCCATGTAACATTCAACGATTTCATGGACTAAGCCCTCAAACACAATTGCCATGGCTCTTTGATAGGTGGCACCAGCATTTTTCAAACCAAAGGGCATTACAGTGTAATAATAATTCCCTCTTGGTGTCCTAAAGGCTGTGTCATAGGCATCATTCTCATCCATTTTGATTTGGTTATAGCCTGAGAACCCGTCCATGAATGACAGAGCACCATAGCCAGTGGTGGCATCGACCACCATATCTGTCATTGGAGTCGGAAAGTCATCCTTTGGGCAAGTGCGATTTAGATCACGAAAGTCTACACATACCCTAACTTGCCCATTCTTCTTTAAGACTGGTACTATGTTTGCAAGCCAACGAGGATATTGTATCTCTTTGATGAACCCGACATTGATCAACTTGTCTACTTCTGCCACTATGTCATTTTGTAATTGAGGTCGAAAGCGGCGTGGTTCCTGTTTGATAGGGCGATATTGAGGGTCAATCGCTAGCTTATGAGTGGCAACGTTCGGGTCTAAGCCAGGCATCTCTTTATAGGACCATGCAAAGCAATTACGGTACTGCATCAAAAACTGCCTATAGTCTTCACGCTCCTCAGATGTGAGGGTGGCGCTCACGAAAGTGGGTCGTGGATCGTCATCACTCCCTAGGTTTATTTCAACCAACTCATCGGTAGTATGTTCAATGAAATCCTCTAGCTCTGGAGGGGCTGGGACAGCATTCAGTACTTCGCCTTGTGGTGCCGCCATCACCATATGCATGGATGCAAGAATACAGTCTCCATCCTCACTAAGACCCTGTATCATGTTAGTAGCTGCACAAAATGGGTTAGTCTGAGAAGTAATAGGGTGTAGACATTCTAATTCTTTCTCATCATCGGAGGGGCAATCTCCCCATAATTCATTTTGCCAATCATTGAGAACATGAGTTACATTACCTGAGGCCCTCCATTTAGGGCCAGACATTTCTTCCTCGCCACTATCTGAGGAATCTCCTGTAGAGTATCCTAAGCCTCGCTTAGAGCGAGATGTTTGCCCCTTCTTAATTATTTTTTCTGATTGGCTCCACCATTTTTCACATACGCTTGGAGGTGGTGGGAGTTGCCGACCCTGTCTCAATTTGATCCCGGCCTTCTCAAGCAAGGGAACCAATCTAGGCTCCGCTTGGAGTGTGGCCCGGACTTTCTCTTCAACTTCTTTATTATCTGCAAAATCAGGCAGAGTACTATAAGGTTGTGTTTCTAGTGCTTTATAAAATATTATTGGTGAGGAATTTTCATGTGGGTCAGGTATAACCCAAACCTCTAAAGGTCTAGCTACAGATACATAAAGGGAAGAGGGTTGAGGAACAGGGGCATTTGACGCCACCTTTTCGATATCAGCCACCATCTTCTTTACTCTTCCTTCCTCTTGAATGGGCGTCACTTCTGTAGTGTTGCCCGTTTCTTTGTGAGGCGGGCCACCTTGGCTCTTAGTTGCTGTTGTAGGGGTTTCAGTTAGAGAATCAAACTCAAACAACAAAGAAGTGTTGGCGTCCCTTTTGATAGGAGGGACCTCTACGGGGGTATGTAAGTCTAACCTCGATGCCGCTGAGGTTGAAGGAGCCACAGGAGGGGTGAGGTTCCAGGTCCACAATTGAGATGGACTCTTAAGCTCCTGCTTCTCCACTTCAACACATGATGGAGTAGTGCCTTTCGCTAGATGGCCACTACTTTTCCTTCCATGCTCTCGATATGATGAGTTCCTTGGTTTTGAGGATGCAACACAAGGAGCAATCAAATACTTCATTTCAGCTACTGAGGGTGTTGTCTTTGGAGTAATAAGAATTTCTGCTGGCGGCGTTGAGCGACCAAGCTGCTTCACTACCCCTTCATTTGGAAAGAAATACTTTGCATCGGCATGGTGTACTTCTTGCAAAGTGTATGGATGAAGATTGCCAATGATTCTCTGTTGCTCTCCCTGATTATCCACAAACTTAAGACACTGATGCAGTGTCGAGGGCACAACATGATACTTGTGCAACCACGGTCTACCGAGCAATGCTGAGTAGGAAGTAGTGAACTCGATCACAAAGAATTTGACTTTGAAACAAAATGTAGACATTTGCAGCTTCAAAATAATGGTCCCCAATGCTGGGTTTCCATTACTATCGTAGCCACATATCACCACTCCTTTTGGTTCCAAATCATCTAAAGTGTAGCCAGCTCTACTAAGGCTCTTAATGGGCAAAAGGTTAACAGCTGACCCGGGGTCTATGAGAATCCGCCGAAGGTGTGCGTTACCAACATTGCCTTCAATGTAAAGGGGGCGATTATGATTGCTATCTGCTATTATTTTATCCTCCTCCAAGAAGGAAATTTCATTTGCCAAAACGAGACCCTGCCCAAGTCGATGCTCTGCCATCGCAACCTCATAGGCATCAGGCTTCTCTAGGGCTTTAATCAAAGCTTGCCGAAGTTCAGGCATCAATGTAAGCGCATCATAGACGCTCAAAAGTGCTGGAATACGTTTCAAGTGAGCGATAACATTATATTCCACTTCATCTTCCTTTGGGGGTTGGCTCGTAGATGCCCCCAGCTGCTGCTCACGTATTAGGGCATTTTTGGATGTTTGCCCCTTCTCCTTCTCCATTCTATATTGGCGAGACTTTGGTGGTTCAGCTATATCTTTACCACCTCTCAGATTCATGTTCACCTCTTCATTTTTCTCATCCTCTACCGTCTCCTCAGGATGGAGTGTTTTTCGCTCCTCTGGCGTAACAACCATTTCATCCTCAGAGTCATCGGCCTCTCCTGTTGTTGCAATCCCCATGCATGGGGCAATGTTTCTGACTGAGGTGTTGTCTTGTTGAGAAGCCTGCATCTTAGGGTGTTGCCCCCAGTGTCTTGGAAAAAACTGACCCAAAGTGGGAGGTGTGAGTATTCTTCGGGGAAATGACTCATTCCCCTCAGTCCAAGGAACAAACCTAGGTGGCATCCGCCTCCTACTTGGGTGTGGTCTCTGATAAAGTGGGGAAGAAACTGATTGTGAGTAAGCACCTTGGTGGTTAGTTTTTGGAGGATGATTTTGACGAACTCTTTGCCATAGTCGTGCGCGCTCATTTGGAGCCTTGTATGGTGATTGATAACCTTGCAACTGCCTCTCCACTTCTATTAATGGTACCCAATGTTCTCCCTCAGAATGAGCAACACTTGTCTCATCACCATACGTGATAGTTACTACATTGGTTGCTTGATAATTAGGATTAATAGCTTCAGGCTTTAGGGCCAATTTACCTTCATCAACGGCCCTTTGGAGCCATTCTTTGAAAGCAATGCAATCCTCAATTTTGTGACCGACATACCTATGGTACATACAATATAAAGGATTGTCAACCATATCCACTTGATCAGGCCTCGTTGGGTTAGGCAATGTCAGGAGGTGTTGCTCATTCATTTGCTCGAACAAGCTCTTAACCAAATCTTTGCGAAACACATATTGCTTATTGAGCAACTCTCTTATATTTGAGCGTCGGTTGGGCCTTTGGTCATTTCTAGGGCCAAATACAGGTACTGTATTGGTAGTATTTGACTCAGTGGGCCTGGGCTTGCCCCCATTGTTCATTGGCTTGGAAGATGGGTTAAATCTTTTATTGCCATCATTATTTCCTGCATTTTTGTACATCTCCATGATATGTGGAGCCTTCTCAAATTCTAACTTGGTAGCTGAGATAGCATCTCCAAGTGCATTAAAGGTCTTTGGGTCCCGCCTGGACACCGGCACAAGCCAATGTTGTTGCATCCCATGAATACACATTTGTATAGCATCTTCGACATGCATTTCCCTTGTGAGACAGACATAGTTATTTCGGAATCGGATCATGTAATCCTCAATTTTTTCATCACGTCTTTGCCTGATTTGGGACAACTCCAAGATGGTTATCTCCTTGTTCATGCTAACAAAGTGGGATCTAAACATATGCTTCATCGTGGCCCAATTATGAATTGATCCTGCAGGGAGGCGGCTATACCAATGAAAGGCAGCACCTGTTAAAGAAGCTGAAAACTGCCGCAATAACAGAGATGGTGATCGGGCAGTATCCCCACATATGGCCTCGAAGTATGCTAAGTGTTCCATTGCATCTCCAATTCCATCAAACTGGCGGAATTTTGGTGGGTGCCACCCAGCAGGGAATGGAACTCTGTCATGCCATGAATCATATGGCTTTTGGACCTCAGGCTCGACCAATTTAGGGCCTCGATCAGCTGTTATCTGCCTCATCTTCCTATTAATGATGTCCTCTGCGATATCATGGTAATCTTTTAGTGTCCCGGCTGGTGGTTTACCCATTTCATGGGTTGTGCGGACATTTTGCAAGTTCTCATCTTCCTTTTGAGGGGGGTGGTCTGGCTCCATGTAAGGAAAGTGCGGGATGGAAAATGTTCCTGCCTCAAGTTCAGCAAACTGTGGGTCTGGCGGATTTGGTGAAACTTGGGTTTGATTTGAAGCCAGGTTTGCCATCATGGCCATAAGCTGCTTCATTTGACCCTTTAGCTCATCAATTTCTTTATCTCGCATCTTCTCACGTTCTTCGGCTGTTTGTGAGGTTGAAGCTTTGTTACTAGCTAGCGGGTTAGCTTGTGGAGTATCAAGAACTGGTTGTTTTTCACCATTCTTGGGGTCCCCATTTTCATTCATCATATTCACTGGGGCAATATTGGTGCCCACTAACTCTCCCTCATCTCGTGAAAGAAGGGATGGGGCAAGTATTGAATACTGAGGGGAGTGTGAGCGAGTCTCAAGAGAGTTTGAGGAGTCTGAATCGGATTCATCACTAGCTGTTTGCCCATCACAACCAGAGTAATTTAGACTTCCCTCCACATGACGACGTGCTTCTATCTTTAAACGGGTATCAGGCCCTGACCTTCCTGCAACTTTCTCCAATTGACCTTGGTCTATTGGGAGCCTTGATGCAATATCTCTAAATTGATCAGGGCGATCATAAGGACTCACCCTACTTCTTGGTAATCGTCTTCTTCCTGAAACAGGTAAGCATTGAGCTGTGAAGGAATCTGGGGCCTGACTAGTTCCTAATTGGGACCTTGCCCCCAGCATTATTTGGGGGTTTGGAACAATCTCCTCATCAGAAGGATAGGTCAATTCCTGAGTAATTATAGGTGGTTTCCAATCAAGGTCTGCATCCTGAGTTAAATGCACCTCTATCATGCCGCACATGACCATGTTTTCAGTGGGTTTCTTCCTCCCTTCTCCTTCAGAAGCAGTCTCATAATTGGTTGAGGTGCTAACATCAACTGCATTTGCAGGAAGCTGCTCATCAACTTCCATAGGCGTCTCTGAAGATGGATCATTTTTCTTCTCAGGTGCAACAGACTGTTCTTGAGATGGGTTATCTTTCTGTGTGCCCCCAGCAGAGTTTGGGGCTAATATCTCAGCAGATTCAACCTGACGAGGTCTAGGCGCTAGACACTCAATGAGATAATTGTATCTCTCATTTTGTTGTAGGCGCGGTGAGACTCGGAGAGAGATCTTCTCATTATCAGGATAGATGCGTCCATCAGCTCGAACGCGTACTTGGACGTGCCTTAGTACCAAGTCTTGGAGTTCTCGGTACATAGCTTCACGGCTCCTCCTTCGCCTCTCACGCCTTTGTTGGGTAGCAGATGGCCCTTGCCAGACCCTTGGGCGTATTGGAGGGGTTGGAAGTAGTGCTGGGTTTCTTTGTTGCACCTGCCGCATTGGTAATGGTGCTTGTGTATTGTTTTGTGGCTGACTTCGAGGCACATAAACTTGGCGGGTAGGAGGAGGATGATACTCTTGGTGCCACGCCCAACGGTTCAAATTATTGTTTGGCTGGGCATTCCTTGGAGGTGGCACCCTTCCCCGAGGAGCCCAGACTCGACGGTCTTGTTGAGGCCGCCAGTTTGGACGGCGTAGGTTCATCCTACCCCTTGAGCGTGAGCCCTCGGGCACTTCTTGCGGTTGAATCTGCCTTCTTATCCCATCCATTTGGGCTTGCAGTTGTTGGAGTTGTTGTTGGAGGCCTCTAGAATGAGGAGCTGGAACCTCTGAAGAAAGGACAGAAAATTGATTCCCCGTGTTGAGGGACGGGCCACCATTTGCTGAAATGTGAAAGCAGGTCACCATGTTTCCACCTTGGAAAGCCTCCATGCGCTGGGATTTTAAACTTGTCGAGATGACGCTCTCGGGCAAGTGTTGCTTGTGAAGGTACTCTCTGATCACCTTACGAATTAATGACTTAGCCTTTGCAGGTTGTTTGGCCCATTCAAGGGGGAACAAGTCATCATATGGGATTTCTTCACTTGACCCATCCTCATGAATTTCAATAGCAGCAACACGAGAAGCTATTTTCTCCCGAAGCTCCTGTGTACTAGCATATTTTCTTCGAAAATTCCGAAAGAGAATTAGGAAGACGTGCTTTTCTCGCCTCCAATATTTTCTGGCGCAGGTCATCCTTAGCTTGATCTAATGCCCCCAGCAATACTTCCGTGGCATCCGTCTTGCTCTTCATGTCATTAGCTAGTAGATCGCGGGCTACAGCAACCAGAGAGCACCGTTCCTTTTTAGCCTTAGCATATGCTCGCTTGCTAGCTTTCTTTGACTTCACAAGCTCAATGTGAACTTCATCGCCGTGGGTGACAATTTGCGTGGGTGGGAACAACCCAAACTTGATCATGAAGCAGGCGGGGCTCTCAAAAGAGGCCGACTCACCTACATAATGAAAAATCCACAGTCAATATTTTTATACCAACTTCCAATAATATGTGTCATGAATGTAGAGATCTTTAGGAGACAACAACATTTTTTTTGACCATCGAGCATAGCGAAGATGGGAGGAGAACCATGTCCCACCAGGCGTGCCATTTTGTTTCGCCAGAAAAATCACTACGCGGAATCTCTCTGTGTTTCATAGGTCGTACTACTTAGTACTAACATGCGCAGGTGTGCCAGTATACATCCGTATACAAAATAAAATAAATATGCAATAAAACACAAGGGACAAAAGTTCAGGGAAATATCACTTTATTCATTCTCTTGAGAATTACAAAGTACAATCTCCCACTTTAATATAAGTTTGCGCCGAGCTCCATCTGACAGTCAGAGGATTGTGTGGCTTCTGGTTCCTGGGGCCTCTAGAGGCCTCCAGTTAATTACATTCGCAGCGTTGGGCCGCGGAACACCTCCGATTAAGCTATGCCGATGGTCGTAGTTGTCGTCTCCAAGTAAATAAGAGTCATCTCCATGTATGTGCATAAGCACGAATGAATGAAAATGGCGAAGTGCTAGAGCCTCGTCGGCCTCTAGCAACAAGGTCTCCAGCCTCGTCGTGCGGATCCCATAATGAAGTCAAGTGTTCGGCCTCGTCGGTCACGAACAAATAATTCCGGCCTCGTCGGTCGCGGAAAAGAAACGTCCCAGCCTCGTCGGTCAGGGGAGGAAAATGACTTCATATAGTTTACCGGCCTTGACAGTGCAGGAATGCGGGTGGTGATCGTGAGACTTGTGCTCATGTAGTACTTAGGAGATTTCTCCTTGTATGAATTTCTAAGATCATTGGTGGGGCATTTAGTCAGCCATCGATTTACATATGTGCATGAACTCGAGTAACTTGGAATTATTTGCAAGTATTGTACAAAAATGAGCTTGGGGCCTAGCCGAGCCTGTGGTTGCTTGGGTCGAGACGTCGACATGGGGTCGTCATCAATATATAATGAACCAGGCAATAACGTTGAGATAGCTTGTTGTTTGTACATACATATGTACTTGGCCCACGTATAACTTGCATGCATGGTACTATAGACTTGGACTTGCTTCTCTATTTGCTTTCTTGACGTGTATATTGTGTATGTATACGTTGGCTTTGAACTTGATTAACTTCTGGTGTTTGCATACTGATTGTGTTCGTGGACCAACAAAGCCCAGGTGTTGCCAAGCCAAGCAGCCCTGCTGCCGTGGTGACCATGCCTGCTATTCCGGCCATCGCCGGACTCACTGTCGATCGGTGTTTTTGTTGGGCCGAGGGCACCGTATGTTACTGCCGTATATGTCGGAACCACATGTTCGCACATATTTGCCAGACTGTCATTCCTTTCAGGCTGCCCGTGGATACGCCGTGTTGCCGAGCCGTCGTATGTACATCATAACAGGGATTTGCATGTACGCCACCGCTGTAGTGTCAAAATTGCACGTTCGCTGGGCTGCCGTTTGTGCCGAACTGCCGCAGTCGTCGTAGATTGCCGAGCCACTGCACGTATGCTTTTCCCAACGCGTCGCGCCGCCGTTGTGGATTTGCCGGGCGTAGACATCGCCGCCGGCACCGAAAATGCCTGCCCGATCTTTGCATATGGTCGCCTTGTCGAGATAGTTGCAGGCGCCGCCGTCGTTCCGGCGTTGTCATCAGGACTCAGTGGCCGGCCGTGAACGCATGCACAATCTATGCCACAACCATGCACAGATATATGAGACAAAATAATCAAAACATATAAATAACCTCACCTTCGAAGTGAGCAGCCATGGTGACGCCGGTGGTGCGGATCGGCTTGCCGAAGACAATGTAGATGAGCTCGCCGGAGATGAAGCTGTAAATGCTCGGCTTGCCGGAGACGAAGCTGTAGATGTTCGGCTTGCCGGAGACGAGTCAACGACCTTGCCGCAGATGCGTGTGTGTGCGTGTGCTAGGCGGCGGCGTGCGTGCAGCCTAGCGGTGTGTAGCCTGACGGCGGTGATGTGGTGGTATTTGCCTGCGCGTGTGCAGCAGAGCGGCGGCGTGTTGCGATGGATCGAAGAGTCGTCCCTGAGAAGAGAGAGTTGGCCTCCTTTTATAGGCCAATGCTAGGGTAGCAGGCTAAGGCGGTGACGAGTGGAGGCGCCGCCATTGATCTGTTGGCAAGCGGGCGAAACGGCCGGACGCACGCGTAGCCGCACTGCATTTCAAATTTTGGATTAACTTCCTGCTCCGAGCAGCAAGCGCAGGCCAGCTGGGTATTTTAGGCTTTTGAATTTGATCGGTGGAGCTTATCTCTTCGTAGCCTGGGCAACTCGCGAAGATGCACGTCCCATGTATTTTACCGTGCTAGCTGACCGATGGGTCCAATAGGAGCTTCGTTGGCCATCTCGACCCAGGTACAGCACATACTGTCACAACCGTGTATTTGTACGCACATGCGTATAATAAGCTGGCTTTATATATATATATATATATATATATATATATGCACTTGTTGGCTTTCGAAGAAGAAAGGTAACATATAGATACCCACGTGCATGCTTGTATGGGCCATGCACGAGTCACTTTTCAGAGCTTACAACTGAGATTAGTGGCCGCTAATGGCCGGTGCTAATCAGCCCAATTAATCTTCACGTACCCATTCTTTCACGTTGGGGCAAACCGGATGAAATTCTTACGCCGTAGGAATTGTGTGTTTGTACACGTATATACTGGGTAGTGGGCTTGATTAGCAACACACTAATTTTCTTTAAAAGCTAATCACAGGCATGTGCCCACAGGAAAGTACTTGATAGGCCATTCATGAGTTATATACGGTTAAACCAACTTGGATTAATCAAACCTTGCACTATTTAATCAGCCTTTTGCAATCCACAATATTTCATAATATAGCTTATATTTGGCAAATATACTACGCACGCATTTCCTTTTCTTATAATAATCTATAATATTATGATAATGCCAAAATTTCATCATACAATCAAGAATAAGAAACTCATACTCTACCATCACATATTCCATATTGACTTTAAGTGACACAGGGTTTTAAAATGATTTTCAATAATTGCAAGTTTTTCAGGAAATATCACAGATTGAGATTAACCATGATTAGAAATATTTTAATCTTTTTATTTTATCATATCAGAGACAATAATCTGCATAATCCAAAATATATATATGTGTAAAGTAAAGTGTGCAGAGTGTGTACCTGAATCGTGGAGTGGTGTAGTCGGAGTGTGTTTGGTATGTCGAGGGATCTCCCCCATACTTGTTTTCTGCTTTCTTGCACAAAAATAAAGTAGAGACACACAAGACATAATAATAATAATACTCTTTATTGATCTTGAAGCATTTATTACAAAAGACTGATAGCAAACTGATAGCAAACTGATAATAGTAAACCTAAACCGAATTTAAAGATAAATGACTAAGATGCATTGCCTCAAGGTCTAATCTAGATAACTTAGCGGCGCTCTAATTCCTTGATCTTCTTATTGGCACTGGCAAGATCTTGCCTAAGGCCTAGTATAATGGTGTTGTGGTTAGAGAGCTACCTAGTGAGGGAGTTGATCGAGGACTGGAGGTCTATGATAACTCTATCTAGCCTGCGAACTTTCTCATCAATATCCATTATAGTCTTGCAACGCTTGAGAGGTGTCTCAAAAGCATTGAGAGCGTGCTTCGGAGCTGCCTTTGGAGGGATGAAACGGACTTTGGCTGCTCTAATCCCTTCAAAGTAAGGCCTTTCCTCCTCCGTAGTGTAGCGAACACTGCTGATCTCGCCGCTCCGGTTGGTCTTGACTCCAACGACCCTCTCATTGGGTCTAGGTGGAAGGATCCTCGTGCCGGTTGGCACCTTGATAGTGGTCTTCGTCTTGGATGATGATCCTTTAAGGAGTAGGGGTTGTGGTGGTGCGGTGAGAACTGGTTGAGCATGGTAAGATTGGGCGGAGCTGCGTTGGCGTAATGGCATGGCTTCTAGCTGTCGCTCTGTGTTGGCCGGGACGAGAGCACGGGCATCGGGGTCTTCGACAGGCTCTATGTTGAGGTTGAAGGGGACGGCTTCCCAATCATCGTGGTATTTCTCGGCCATTTGAGCAGCAAGGGACTAATCAAGCTCTAATTGAAGGAGAGCTAATCAAGCTCTAATTTGAAGGAGAGAAGGCTTGGTGGCTTGGTGTTTGAAAACTGAGGTCAGGGGTCTGTTTATATAGGGGTCAAAAGGGTGCCTCTATGGGTTGTTCGGGTTGCTCCCGTCGACGTGCGTGGAAAACTTTCCATCCGAGGGATTATTCGAATTACCATAAGTGCATTTTCCATAACAGAGGAAGTCGGGACCGCGGGGGAACAGGAGCTGGGCGCCCGCCCAGTTGAGCTGGGCGCCCGCCCTCTCTCTGGCCCCTCTGTGGGCCCACTTTTCCGAGCGCGTTTCTAGATACGAAATTATTTAGAAAAATATATATATGACCCAAAATCATCAGATTAAAAAGGTCGGGCTCTAATTATCCATGGGAAGGTAAAAATGGACTACGTCTATTTCTTCAAATTCCTCATTGGGCTCTAAAAATAATTTAAGACGTTGACCATTTACCTTGAATAACGTACCTTCGTCATTTTGAAGTGTGATAGCTCCGTGGGATGATGAATTAATTACCTTGAATGGTCCTTCCCATTTGCTCCGGAGTTTTCCATACCCGAAAAGCTTCACCCTGGAATTAAAAAGTAATACCTTATCTCCGGGTGTGAACTCCTTCTTCTTGATTCTCTTGTCATGCCACCTCTTGACTCTTTCTTTGTAGATCTTTGAATTGTGATATGCTTTCTCTCGCCATTCTTCCAATTCTGATAGTTGCATTCTTCTATAATCTCCAGCAACATCTAGGTCCATATTCCATCTCTTTATGGCCCAGTGTGCTTTGAACTCTAGTTCAACAGGTAGATGGCAAGTCTTCCCGTACACCAATTGGTATGGAGACATTCCAATTGGGGTCTTGTATGCTGTCCGGTATGCCCAGAGTGCATCAGATAACTTGTCTTTCCACGCCGTTCCCATTTCATTTACTGTCTTCTGAAGAATATTATTGATTTGTTTGTTGGAAGTCTCTGCTTGGCCACTTGTCTGAGGATGATAAGGGGTAGCGACGTTGTGACGGATTCCATGTCTTGATAGATATTGCTTGAAGCGTTTGTCGATGAAGTGTGCTCCTCCATCACTTATCACTACTCTGGGGACTCCAAATCTTGGAAATATAATTTCTTCGAACATCCTCTTTGAACTGACATTGTCGGCATGCTTGCAAGGTAATGCCTCTACCCATTTGGAGACATAGTCAACCGCCACCAAGATGTACTCGCACTTCTTTGATGGAGGAAATGGACCCATATAGTCTATTCCCCAGACATCAAAGAGCTCAATCTGAAGGTTGTTGGTGAGTGGCATTGCATCCCTTATATTTATGTTTCCGTGCCTTTGACATGGCCCACATCTTCTGATATATTGCTTCGTGTCTTCATACATTGTAGGCCAGTAGAATCCACACTGCCAGATCTTTGAATGTGTACGGAATGCTCCATAGTGACCTCCATATGGTGATGAATGACATCTGTCGATGATCTTCCATCCTTCCTCAGTGGTCACACATCTCCTAAGTAAGCCATCAGAACATACCCGGAAGAGGTATGGCTCATCCCATATATGTGAACGACTTTCTTGAATAAGCTTCTTCTTGTTTGCTCCTGGTGGTACATACCCTGAAACCATAAAATTAACAATATCTGCATACCAGGGGTCAGACCTGTTAATCCCGTAGAGCATGTCGTCCCGGAGTGAATCATTGATGGAGGTTTCCTGTGGACTCTTAAAATACATTCTAGACAAGTGATCAGCAACAGAATTTTCTACTCCCTTTTTATCTTTTATTTCTAATTCAAATTCTTGGAGTAATAAGATCCACCTAATCAGGCGAGGTTTAGCATCTTTTTTAGTGAGCAAATATTTAAGTGCAGCATGATCAGTGTAAACAATTATTTTAGCTCCAACTAAATAAGATCTAAATTTATCAATGGCAAAGACAACAGCCAGAAGCTCTTTTTCAGTGGTTGCATAGTTAAGTTGAGCTCCTGTCAAAGTTTTACTGGCATAAGCAATTGCATGATGCTTTTTATTTTTAGTTTGTCCCAATACTGCCCCCACAGCATAATCACTAGCATCACACATAATTTCAAAAGGCAACGACCAATCAAGGGATTGAATGATTGGTGCAGAGATGAGTGCTTTCTTTAATAAATTGAAAGATGTTAAACATGCATCATCAAATTCGAAAGGAGCATCCTTGGCTAGCAAAAGAGTAAGTGGTCTAGCAATAAATGAAAAATCTTTTATGAATCTACGATAAAAACCAGCATGGCCAAGAAAGCTTCGAATTCCTTTTATATTCACAGGTGGAGGCAGTTGTTCAATTACTTCAATTTTAGCTTTGTCTACCTCAATCCCTCTTTCAGACACTAGGTGTCCCAGCACTATTCCTTCCCTAACCATAAAATGACATTTTTCCCAATTAAGGATTAAGTGCTTTTCTTCACATCTTTGCAAAACCTTGTCTAAGTTTTCAAGACAACTATCAAAAGTTTTTCCATAAACAGAGAAATCATCCATGAAAACTTCCATAATCTCTTCAATCATATCAGAAAATATAGACATCATGCATCTTTGAAAAGAAGCTGGTGCATTACATAACCCAAAAGACATTCTACGATAAGCATAAGTTCCATACGGGCATGTAAAAGTGGTTTTGCTTTGATCATCGGGATGGATCGGGATCTGATGATACCCTGAATATCCATCTAAGAAACAGAAGAACGAATGGTTTGCTAACCGCTCTAGCATCTCATCTATGAAAGGTAAAGGAAAGTGATCTTTTCTCGTGGCTTTGTTTAGTTTCCTATAGTCTATGCACATCCGCCATCCTATGACGGTGCGTTGCGAAATTAGCTCGTTCTTTTCATTCATAATAACAGTCATGCCTCCCTTTTTGGGCACAACTTGTACTGGGCTTACCCACTCACTGTGCGACACAGGATATATAATCCCTGCATGCAGCAACTTTATAACTTCCTTTTTAACTACCTCTCTCATAGTGTTGTTAAGTCTTCGTTGGGGTTCTCGAGAGGGTGTAACAGAAGGCTCTGTTGGAATACGATGGGTACAAATCATAGGACTGATTCCTGTAAGATCTTGAAGTGAGTAGCCGAATACTGAGTGATGTTTCTCAAGAATGGTCATTAATCGTAGAGTTTGATCCTGAGTGAGTTTATCGCTAATGATCACAGGGAACTCTGGATTATTGTTTAGGAAAGCATAGGTAAGACCGGGTGGTAAAGTTTTAAGCTCTATGGGGGGTCTAGGTGTTTCTGCAAACTCATCTAAGGGTTCAGGCTTAGAAGGTTCGTCTTCTTCTTCTGTGAAGAAAGGAGTTTCGTCTTCTAAGTCTGGTTCATCTAAAAGCTCTAGAGATGCAGCCTTTACTTCCTCCATAGGATCAGGCAAAAGATATGACTCGGCCTTATTGTTTAAGGAGTGTGAAATTATTATTGGGAATTTAAAGGTTTTTCCAAAAGAAATGTGTAGCTTTCCAGTATGACCTTCATAAAGGAGTCTTCTAAAAGGTTGTCCTATTAACAGGTCGAAGTCCCATGTATCAAAGATATAGAAGTTCAAATGAACCATGGAGCCTTCTACCGTAAGAGGTAGGACATTAATAATTCCAAGACTGGGGACTAATCGTCCTGAAGATTCCTTTATGACCTTTGTTGTGGGGGTTAAGACAAGATTTTTAAATAGTTTAAGTGCAAAAGATTCAGACATGATGTTGATCCCCACAACAGGATTATAGAGAGCATTAAATCGATCAGAATTATAAGCACAGCGTATAGTTATAGAGGGTGTGTCCAAACGGATCACATCAGAGGAAAGCTCTGATTCCTCCAACCATTTGCTACTCATTACTGAGATAAGCTCTCCCAATTGATATTCACTTGGTAAATAAATGCTAAACTGGCCGTTTTGGGGTTTGTCAATAGAATGGTAGTTTGAAATATTTCCAAAATCGGCAAAAAGATCGGATTCTATATCTAGCATGAAGTCCGGTGGTGGAATTTCTTCCTCTTGTGGCTCAGAACTTGGGATAGCTAAAGTAGATGAAGAATTTGGCAAAGTGTCTACTTTGGCTTCGTAGGTTTCATCATGAAGGGTATTATCCATCTCAGCTTCTAGGATTCTATCTAGGATCACTCTAGCTTCATCAGTAGGGATGCGAAAGAAAGAACCTCTAGACATTGTGTGTAGCATTTGTTTGTGATTTTTATGAAGACCTCGAAAAAAGTGAAATAAAAGAACAGGGTCTTCAAGATTAAGGTTTGGACCAGATTCTAAAAGATCAGAAAAACGTTTCCAGGATTTCCCCAAAGTTTCATTATCTTTTTGTTTAAAAGATAGGACTTCGAGTCTAAGGTCGGCTATACGGTCAAGGGAGTAGAAATCTAGACAAAAGTTGGCTCATAAAACTCCCCATTCACCTTGTTGTTGACTTACCTTCTGACTGTACCATTGTCTAGCTTTTCCCCTTAAGGAAAAAGGAAAAAGCTTCCAACGTAAAGTTTTATCAGAAATGCCTTCAATGCGAAGACAATCACATGTTTGCTCAAAATCTCTAATATGAAGGTAAGGGTTTTCGTCTTCCTTTCCCAAAAAAGATAGGTTTTGAATCATGGCAATCAACCTAGAACTTAACTTATACTGGGATGTTTGGATAGGCTGTGATGATTCCCATGGTAAAAGGTCAGTTGCTAAAGGGATTGCAGATTCATGGATCGATTTAGAATTTTGGTTTTCCATAAGGTAAGAGTAAAGAAAATAAATAAAGAATATAAAAGATAAGAAAAGATAAAAGTATAGATACAAGCTAATAGTAAGACTCAGGTTATCTCAGCAACCGTCTTTCTCCCCGGCAACGGCGCCAGAAATGCTTGTTGATATTTGAGAACGCAATAAGGAATTGACCCGCAAGCGCACGGATATCGGTGAGCACTTCACCTGGGAGGTTATCTAGAGTATCGTATTTATTTTTTTTACCACTAGGAGAAAGAGTGCATCTGACTAACCGGTCTATTACTACTAACCTTTAGGCACAAAGAATGTCTTACGATATGAGTGATAAATAGAGAAGACTGCAACCGTAGTCTCCTTCTAACCTTGGTAAGGATGATCTACTGTTCTAATGGGGAGGCTAACGGAATCTAGACAACACAAAGGATGTTCGACCCGCACCTATAAACCCTATCCTTCCTGCTAACGAGATGTGATCTACAAAGGTAACTCGGAATTGTCACGTTCCTCACTACTACCACAGTCCAGCTAGTCAGGGAATATCTCTGAGTACCCCAGCCTAAACACCACATTTACGCCAGCAATGATTACTCTAAACTCTACGCGAAGAGATTAAAGTAAACTCATAAACCATAAGAACAATAAAACAAGAACTTACTAGAATTTAGAAGTCGAATTACTAAAGAATCCTAGGAGCAAGCTTCGGGTTAGGAGAACTTGATCCCGCAGGTACAAGCTTGGAGTAGACACCGACAGGCCGGGCTTCCTCCAATCTACACCTCCACTCTATCTCTCTCAATCTAGTAGAAACTAGA
This sequence comes from Sorghum bicolor, assembly GCF_000003195.3. Lineage (NCBI taxonomy): Eukaryota > Viridiplantae > Streptophyta > Magnoliopsida > Poales > Poaceae > Sorghum > Sorghum bicolor. The sequence goes on along the minus strand of NC_012875.2, from coordinate 33,629,633 downwards.
AGATCTATTTCTACCTTACATTGGTTGCTAAGCCTAAAAAGAAATATTAATTAGAGAAGAGGTTTTCCTTCGAGGGCACCCCTCAGTCTCTATGACAATTTCTTCATGTCTTCTCCAGGGGCCAGGGGGTCTCCTTATATAGTCCTCCCCTTCTATGCATTTTTGGGTCGATAGGCGAGGTGGTACTATGTTTTTCTTGATCCAATAGGTCGGTGGAATATCCCGAGCGAAGAGAGTCCTCATTGGCATCCAGAGGGGGGCGGGCGCCCAGGTCACCAGGGCGGGCGCCCTGGGCCTGGCCCCTTTCGGCCTCCGTCTTCTTCCCGTGGCTTCTGGAGTCTTCTAGATGGTGGAAAATCGCGCGGTGCGTTGATAACTCTATGTAGTCCCGACATGTGGGCCTTTCTTACATATTTCCTGATAACCCCCTGCAGAAACAGATAAACAACAAAACTCGTGGAATTCTGTCAGATCAAACCCTAATTCTAGGTGTTGGTTGCATATTGGTCCTTTCTCTTGTTTATTTGATAATTAAAATTGATACTTAAGAACCGTCAACAATGAGAGTTTAAATTCCTACCACACCCATATATACATGCTTGTTAGACTTTGAGCCACACATTTACTTTTTACTGCTTATGAGCATTGAGTGTGGTCAAGCTGTGTAGACCTTTAGGAGCTTGTCATGTGGTTAAATCAAGATTCACTTGCACGTTCACTCATACATGCTACTTCTACTCCAGAAGTACCATCCACATATATCCACTCATTTCCATCTCCACATTCACCCGAAATTATTCTACTCCTAATCCGGGAGAGAATAGCCAAAAATATTTTCCTATCCCTGTTATTCCCTGTTAAATAAATGCTCGAGTTATCTTGGTTACTACCACTTGATATATTATTTAAGGAGATGAGTGCTCTAAAAAAAGAGAAAAAATACGAGGAAATAAAAAAGGGGCAAGTGCCCGGAACCTCGAAGAAAAGAAAAAGTGAGACGAGAGGTAAAAATGGACAAGTGTCCGACAGTAGAATTAGGGGTACAAGATACCCACCTGAGAGGAAAGAAAAAGAAAATATAGAGCATCCCATTCTCCCCAAAAAGCTTCAAAGTGCAAGAAAGGTATGTATCCCCTCAAAAGAGCAAAAGTAGAATTAGACTTTCACCATTATCATCATCATCACCATACACCATTCATTCGCCACACATGCACATCTTGATTTGACTTATTGACTTGTTTCTCTAGATCCATGGTTTGACTATGCAATAAATGTCTTGTAAGTATGTATTAGCTGTCTCCCACCTATGAGCTCCAGATATCAAAACCTTATTAGAGTAGGGTGAGAGAAAAGGCAAGATCACTATGCCTCATACCAAAAATATCACATACTTTGAGAGAAGGCATATACCATTACTGCCTTGGTAAGGATCCAGAAATACCACAAAAGAGAGATCTGAGAGAGTCATACAAGGAATCTATGAGTTTTATTTAAAAATCTGCAAAAAACTCCAGAGCTATAGCTGATCAAGAATAAGAGACATGGCGCTTGACTTGACCGTTCTATCTTTTAACTGCTCAAGACACAAGTGACGGTTACGAGCCCCATGGTGAATGGTAAAATGAGTAAGTTTTAAGTCTTAACAGTTTATTCTAACTCAGATATAAGATCTTGCTTGAATGCGTGTGTATTTTTAAGGCATGAAACCACTGCAGAAACTCTTGAGTTCATCCTTGCTCAGGGACGAACAAGAGGTAAGCTTGGGGTAGTTTGTTGACGGTCCTTAAGTATCAAATTTAATTATCAAATAAACAAAGAAAAGGATCCAAATGAAGTCAACATCCAGACTTAGGGTTTTATCTGACAGAATTCCACGAGTTTTGGTGTTTGTCTATTTCTGCAGGGGGTTATCAGGAAATAAGGAAGAAAGGCCCACATGTCGGGATTACATAGAGATATCAACGTGCCGCGCAATTTTCTACCATCCAGAAGACTCCAGAAGCCACGGGAAGGAAGCGGAGGCCGAAAGGGGCCAGGCCCAGGGCGCCCGCCCTGGTGACCTGGGCGCCCGCCCCCTTTTGGATGCCAATCAGGACTCTCTTCGCTCGGGATGTTCCACCGACCTATTGGATCAAGGAAAACATAGTACCACCTCGCCTACCGACCCAAAAACGCATAGAGGAGGAGGACTATATAAGGAGACCCCCCTGGCCCCTGGAGGAGACAAGAAATTATCATACAGATTGAGGGGTGCCCTCGAAGGAAAACCTCTTCTCTAAATAATATTTCTTTTTAGGCTTAGCAACCAATGTAAGTAGAAATAGATCTTCTAGTTTATACTAGATTGAGAGAGATAGAGTGGAGGTGTAGATCGGAGGAAGGCCGGCCTGTCGGTGTCTACTCCGAGTTGTACCTACGGGATCAAGTCTCCTAACCTGAGGCTTGCTTCTAAGATTCTTCAGTAATTCGACTTCTAATTACTAGTAAGTTCTTGTTTTATTGTTCTTTGGTTTATGAGTTTACTTTAATCCTCTTCCGGTTGAGTATTAGAGTAATCACTTGCTAGCGTAAACGTGGTGTTTAGGCTAGGGTACTCATAGATATCCCCTGACTAGGTGGACCATGGTAGTAGCGAGGAACGTGATATTTCTGAGTTACCTTTGTATCCCATATCTTGTTAGCAGGACGGGTAGGTTTATAGGTGCGGGTCGAACATCCTTTGTGTTGTCTAGATTCCGTGAGCCTCCCCAATAGAACAGTAGATCATCCTTACCAAGGTTAGAATGAGACTACGGTTGCAGTCTTCTCTATACATCACTCACATCGAGAAACATTCTTTGTAGTCTAAAGGGGTAGTAGCAATAGATTTGGTTAGTCAGATGCACCCTTTCTTCCAGTGGTAAAAATATAAATACGATAACTCTGGATAACCTCCCGGGTGAAATGCTCACCGATATACGTGTGCTTGCGGATCATTTCCTTATTGCGTTACCAAATATCAACACCATACAGGTACCCCCATATGCAAAGTACATCAGAGATATTCTTAACAAGAAGAGACCACTGCCCACCACTGAGGTTATCAAGCTGACAGAAGAATGTAGTGCGGCCATCCTCAATAAACCACTAAGGAAGAAGAAGGATCCAGGATGTCCCACTATTGATTGCTCGACCGGAAACCAACACTTCAACAATGCACTTTGTGATCTCAGAGCAAGTGTCAGTGTGATGCCAGCATCAGTCTACAAGAAGCTTGAGCATACGACCCTAGAACCAACATCAATATGCCTACAACTAGTAGATCAATCAGTTCGACACCCGATAGGCATCGCCGAAAACATCTCAGTTAAGATCAGAGATTTCCTTTTGCTAGTAGACTTTGTGGTACTAGACATGAATCCCGACTCAAAAGTGTCTATCATCCTTGGAAGGCCATTTCTAAGCACTGCCAATGCCCACATTGATGTCGGGAAGGGAGAAATCAAGTTCAACATAAACGGACAAGAAGAACACTTTACATTCAAGCCCAGACCAGAGAGAGACTCTACAGTAAAGGAAGTTCATGAAGAAGAACCACTGGAGACACCATCTCTGGAGGAAGGTAATTCGGAGGATAAAAAGATTTGGAGGTCCAGCTTGGGGGACCTAAAAATCCCAAACCCTCGTCGGGAGGTAAATCGGTATTTATCCGCATCATTAATTCTCTCATATTTAATTCTTGCATTATCCATATTTATTCATAGCATTATTATAATAATCAAAAGCCCCATATAAATAATATTTATGGTGTGTAACAACCCACATTTATTAAATATTGTGGAGGCACAAAAAATATATTTTCCATTATCATTTCAATAAGTTTCAATTCTCATAAATTTTCCCGCATTATATTTAATTGTAGCGACCTTCTAGAAGCATGACCCACACTCCTTGGGTCCCACATGTCATACACCACACCTCACACACATCCCATCACATCTTGTGATCCACCAATATGTTTCCACTCACCAGCATTTTTCCACCGACCAACCACTACCCAACATTATTCTTTGGCGTAAAGATTAAGCAAAGGAGGGAATAGAAAAGTTGCAGCCAGGATGGCCACCAAAGGTGGGCGCCCGCCCACCTACAGAGGGTGCCCGCCCTGTCCCCCCTTCAGCCTATAAAAGGTCACCTCTTGCCTCTAACTTCTTCACACAAGCCTCCCAGAAAACCACGCAAGTTTCAGTTTTCAGTTTCCAGAGAAGGAGCTCTTGTAGTGAAGTGAGAAGGAGAGTAGAGGAGAGAAAGAAAAGAGTGAAAGGAAGGTTGGTAGTCTTTTAGTGAGAGAGTAAGGTTCACATAGTAAGTAGTGATCCCGCTATCCAGAGCGGATGTAAAAATCATTTACGGGGAGGTGCTGCCAAAATAAAAACTTGTCTTGAACGACTAACCCCTGGACTACTGATATTTCGGACAGCTGACCACTAACATTTTTCTCTCACATTTTCCACTAGTTGTGTTTGTGTCAACTTTTGTCTGTAGGATGTTCAAGAAGGTAAAGAATGCAGGGAAGGCCCTCAAGAACATTAGTACGAGGAGCTCATCCCGACACTCCTCGCACCAGTCAGTGATGAGCGTCGACCCGACGCCCTCGCAAGCTCCGACATCTTCATCTGATCCGCAAGTCAAGGTCCTCCTCAAGACAGGAGACCTTGGACTGAAGACCCGCAGGGAGAAGGGAGTTTACCAGCAGCTAAAGAACAAGGATTTCATTCACACCCCCACTCTTGATCCTATCCTGCTACAAGAAACAGGTATGGATAATGAATTTGACTTAATTTTCCAAATGGTGGGATGGACAAATTTTTGGAACATAACTTAGCTGGGTTCCCGTCCTCTCACCATTGAATTTCTTTGCACTTTACAATATTATGAGGGGGAAATCGCTTTTTGGATATTCAAACAGGACATTATGTTGTCTTGGAGAGAACTGAGCGACCATCTCGATTTCTCTTCAAGATGCATCTTGGACATTGACTCCGACTTGCCCAATTTTGAGAGACATCAGTTCTGGAGAGAGATATCTAGAGATGAGTTTTATAGTCAAGCCCGAACCAGCGACATGGAACACCCTACTCTTAGGATGTTCCACAAATGGCTCGGGTACAATCTTTTCCATCGCGATGATATTAGAAAAGTAAGAGTAGGAGATTTACAACTTCTATATGCTGCTATAAATAAAACACCTATTTCACCTGTTACTCTTTTGGTTTCTCATTGGCTTAGTATACCTAGTCTTCAGGGACCTGTCGGTTGTACTTCACTCGTCACTCGTCTAGCCTCTAAACTTAATTTGCTAGAAAACTCATCATTGGAATTCATTGACGAGTTACGAATTTATCATGGCTATGACACATTTAGGCAAGCTCGGATGCTGAAAAAAAGAGAGGAACGTAATGTATATGTTATATGATAATAAAGGCAAGATTCGGTTACCTAACCCGAACCTTGGCCTCTATGTTGTTCAAAATTATTTGATTGAGATTGCAGAGACACCAGTAAACCAGACAGCTCCACAGCGAGTGGCATCAGAAAGGATGACCACCCATCAAGAACGCACCTGGTATGGAGCTGATCCCGGGGCAGAAGAAGCAGCGCACCAGCATTATTGCGACTACAACCCCCGAATCCTTCGGGACCCGTGGGTTCGATATGCTCAACCACAAGAGCCAACACAGGAGACATAGCCGGAGGGCCAAGATCACCAGTGGACAAACCCGCCTTTCCATACGGGCAGGTACTCCCCTGATCCATATGGAGCTTTAGGATCAAGATCCCAGCCCCAATTCGATGCAGGATGGTACTCCGACGCCTCTTATGCTTTCACGAACGACTACTACCAAGAGGCCGGCGCCTTCTTCACCCGTACCGACAACACCCTCCTCGACATCCAGAATACGCAAGCAGAACATGGACGACTCCTGGAATAGCAACAAAAATGGAACCAGGACCACACCACTGCAGTACAAGAACTAAGGCAAGACACCACGACAATGAACGACAACATCACCACCATGATGCGATTCTGGAACATTGGGTAAGATCGACAACCACATCCAGCTTGGGGGAGTTCCTCCCCATTTTATCAAGTAAGTTTTTATTTGCTCTTCTTATTTATTCTTTTTTGTTTTAGTGTTTTATTTATCTTAAAGAGAAAAACTTGGAAAACCCAATAAATATTTTCTTGCTTTAATTTACTGTATTCTATAAACATGAAAACAAAATAAAGAGAGTGTGTAGATAAGTGTGCTTTATTTTCCCTCCTAAGTGTTAATCTCTAGAAAAATAAAAGACCAAAAAGATGCATGATGGAAACGATGAACAGTTGCTCTGTTTGCTTACTTTTAAGTACCTAGCTTTTATATTAGAGTTCTTCCAGGATTTACTAAAACTGAAATTTACTATCTATGGGAAGCATGAGCCTAAAACTAAAGTCTAGGTAAGAGAAAGACATGATATAAAGTTTGAGCTATTGTTTATCTTGTTCTTACAATAGTTCTGGAGATTTATTTTGAAAACTTGCAAATCACATGATGAGTTCCTAGCATGACAAAATTCCTACCACAGTCATACTTGCTATAACATGTTTTGCTACTTATATTCACATTGAGTTTGATCGAGCTGTGTAGACCCTTAGGACTTTTCATGTGGTTAAATTAAGATATTCACTTGCACACATCTACTACACCATCCACCACCATTTATTAAAATTACTAAAAATATTATCACTCACTGTCCCAAGTGTTGTTATTCTCTCTCTCCTAAAAGATTCAATGCAGAAGAGGCATGGGTTATGCAAAAGTATGCGAGGAAATAAAAAGGGGCAAGTGCCCGGAACCTCGAAAAAGAAAGAAAAAGAGTGAGACGAGAGGTAAAAAGGGACAAGTGTCCGGAGTAGAATTAGGGGTACAAAGATACCCACTGGATCGAAAAAATAGACAAGTGTCCGACAGTAGAATTAGGGGTATCTACTACCCACCTAAAAAAAAGAAAAGGAAAAGATAGCCCATGTTCTCCCAAAGCAAAGATCAAAGAAGAGGAGAGATAGCAATATGAGGAGCAATGAGAAGTAAGCTTTATCATCGCTTATACATTTTTACCATTACTATCATTTACTCCACCACACATGCACATCTTGATTTAATTATATGCTGAGTTCCTTTGGATCCATGGCTCGATTAGACAACATATGTATGAGCTGTTTTTCACTCCTATGAGCTTCACTTAAATATTCCATTAGCTATAGGTAGGTGACATCTTTGTAAGGATCCACAAATACCACATATAGAGAGACTTGAGAGAATCATAGCTGGGAACTCTGAGTTTTATTTTTGAAAACTTATGCAAAACTCCAGAACAAAGGTGAAGTATAAACAGGAGGAATAGTGCTTGAATTAATTATTTTGTTGTCTTTCAATTACTTAAGACTTAAGTGCAGGTACTAAGCTCCATAACACTTCACTCTAATCTGGAAGAATTTTTATAAGCATGTGTGCCTGTCAGGAAAGAAAACATCGAAGCAACTCCTAATCCATTTGAGTTTAGCTGTTTGCTCAGGGACGAGCAAAGGGTAAGCTTGGGGGAGTTTGTTGACGGTCCTTAAGTACTGAATTTAACCATCAACTAAACATGGAAAAGGATCAATATGCACCAAACATCTAGAATTAGGGTTTTATCTGACAGAATTCCACGAGCTTTGGTGTTTGTCTATTTCTGCAGGGGGTTATCAGAAAATATGGAGAGAAGGCCCACATGTCAGGTTTACAACGAGATAATTACGTGCCACACAATTTTCCTTAATCTAGAAGAGTCTAGAAGCCACGGGAACGAACGGGAGGCCGATCGGGCCTGGGGGCAGGGCGCCCGCCCTGGCCTCAGGGCCAATCACAACCAACCTCGCGGATTATGCTCCACCGACCTAAAGGATCAAGGAAAACCGTGCGATTAATGTCGGTTTGATCCGACGGCCCAAAATCACTTGAGGGGACTATATAAGCAAGGCCTCTCCACCCCAGGGGGAGAGAGGAGAAATCATTATCAGAGGAAGCCATCAAAGTTAGGGTTTTAGGACTTCTCTCCCACAGAGAATTAGGACTAGCTACTCCCTAATCCTTCAAGTTCTATAGGATTGATTAGATAGAATTAGAGAAGTAGAGCCTAGCGCTCTGGATTTCGGATCTTCGTTAATAAAGTTTGGTATTATTTCATATCTTTCTCTACTACTTTATTCTAATTGCATTATGTCTCTATTTATTATGTTCTTAGTTTGCTCTAATTCTATATTTGATATAGTTATGATTGATAATGAGTTTATGTATAAGTTTGCAAAGCGCTTAGCTCTTGACGCGCGGGAGTTAAGTGGTAGATCACATGTGGGCGTGGTGCTTAGATGTTATTTACCTGCAAATGTATCCTATTGGCCGTGTCGTGTGGTAGTTCGCGATGGTGACAACTTTGTTGATTCTTATATAGTCCACCCTCCGTTGATAGGACACGTAGAATTTGTATTGCGGAGTAAGTCTTGCGATGTTCTAATTTACTTTAGCAATGTTCCTTATACATGAATGAAGAGTCTTTTATGCTATATATGATCTAGTAGATAACTAGAGTAGATTGTGACTTAGTAGATAGTAGATAACTTAGAATCCATTCTCTAGCTAATCCGACGTCACCTTACATATACGAGGAGTAGTCTATTTTCTAATCGCTGTGTTATTTACCCATGAGCTTATATTCCATTATCATTATTATTATGGCTTACCCCCTACCAAAGTAAGTGACTGTGTGACGAGTTTCACATTAGTAATCATGTTCTTGCAAGTTTATCTCTAGTCTATGCCTTGATAGATTTTACTCCTATTTTCACTTTCATTGTTCTCTTAAGCAAAATTATAAATAACGATACCTGGAATACTTTCCTGGTGAAATGCTACAATGAGGTATTTTATCTGTGCGCTTGTGGATAGAATAGATTATTTTCTAGAGAGCCTTTACATTCATAAATACCTTTGTACACTCTGGCACCATGCTGGGGATGACAACCTAGTATTCAAGTGGTGTTAGCTAGTGTCAACAGTGTTTCACAAACCTAGCCCAACAAATGGGCATCGCAAGAACCTACCCACAAGTGAGGTAGCTCAATGACACGAGCAATCCACTAGAGTGGCTTTTGGCACTCCCCTGGGGAATAAGCCCAAGAATCTCTCACAAATGTCACCTCGATTGGGGGCAGACACAGTCACCAAATCCCCTCACCAATCAACAAATCCACAACCGTCTAGGTGATGGTAATTGTTGGGTATTTTAAACACAAATAGAAAAATCCGCAAGCGCATGGATACCGATGTAGCTTTCACCCGGGAGTATTCCAGAGTATCGATTTTCCACAGGGAACGTGAGTGTACTAATTAAGATTCAAGATCGCCCAAGGATAACTATATAATTATTTTTGGTGGGAAGAGAGGAAGTTTCCTGAGAGTTCTCTAGTTGATCTAAGAATCAAGAATTACTTCAAAGATTATTTATTTCGGGACATCAGAACACTAACCACAGAAAGAGATGAGAAGGGGGCTAGGAAGCTCTGACTACGGTCCTACAAACACCGATCCGAACGAGGTGGAATACGTCGACCGTTAGGGCTGTCACTACCCTAGGGCTACCACAACAATCCGCAGGATTGGGTGCAATTCCAGGTATTTGCAAGACTAAACACCACGTCTAATCTATTAATTACTACTCTAGCGTTATAAAGACTAGAGCACTTGATGCAAGCGGGAATCCAATAAATAACTTGAATGTAAATAAAAGTAATTAAAGAACTCAAGAATTATGAATTGGAGAACTTGGAGAATGATGAAGAACAAACCAGTTGCTGCAAAAGTACAATGTTGAGGAAGATCCGACAGCTCCGGCTCCTCCTCCGCTCTCCTCTTCTCTCTCCCTATTTTCTAGATTACAACTAGAACTAGAACTAGAGGAACTAGAACTAGAACTAGATGAACTAGAGGGATCCTCTCTACTTGGATGAAGAATTGAAACCCTAGCTTTGATTCTGTAGATGATGTATGCTCTCCAGGGGCAGGGGGCCTTGCTTATATACTCTTTTCAGATGAATCTGGGCCGTCAGATCAAACCGACATTAATCGCACAGTTTTCCTTGATCCATTAGGTCGGTGGAGCGTAATCCGCGAAACGGGTCCTGTTTGGACTCTGTAGCTGGGCGGGCGCCCTGGTCCTTAGGGCGGGCGCCCTGGGCCAGGCCCCGTTCGGCCTCCGCTTCGTTCCCGTGGCTTGTGGAGTCTTCTAGATGATAGAAAATTGTGCGGCACGTTAATATCTCTATGTAAACCCGATGTGTTGGCCTTTCGTCCGTATTTCCTGATAACCCCCTGCAGAAATAGACAAACACCAAAACTCATAGAATTCTGTCAGATAAAACCCTAAGTCTGGGTGTTGGTTGCATATAGGTCCTTTTCCATGATTAGTTGATGGTTAAATGTGAGCATTAAGGACCGTCAACAGTAATCACCAAGAGTAATAAGAAATCCATAATCACAAGAATCACCTAGTGCCATAAGAATATGTAATTTCAACTGCACCTAGGGTTTCCCCTAAATACTCTCACCAAGGAGCACCAAGTTATGGAGATGGAGAGGAGAGGGAGGAGATGCTCTCGAAGCTCTCAGATCAATCACTAGAGCCCGATCTCTAGAGATGGCAACGGGTACGTACCCGACGGGTAGTGGCCACCTGTACCCGCACCCGCGAAGTCTAAATTTTACCCGTCAGGTTACCCGTACCCGCACACGGGTAGGAAAATGATTCCATACCCGCACCCGCGGGTAATTTCTACCCGACAGGTAACCCGCACCCGCTTGTATACCCAAAAATTACATATAAATATCATATATTTACACAAAGAAAATCATACTAAGCCTCCAACAAGTTACAAACTAATATTCATATGACAACATCAAATTCATATACATATATATTAGGGGAGTTTAGTTGGATTTAGACCAAAATAGGCTAAAATAACAAGGGTGGTTAGTTATTTTGACGGGTATTTTTTACCCGCGGGTAGGCGGGTATGGGTAGTAAACACCCACACCCGTACCCGCATACCCGATGGGTATAGGATCTTGCCCAATAACATACGCACGGGTAGAAAATTCATTCCATACCCGTCTCTTTATCGGGTAAAACCCGTCGGGTACTCGGGTTTCGGGTACCCGTTGCCATCTTGACCGATCTCCCACTTGAATGGAGCACAAAGCTTGGGGAGTGAGAGAGGAGGAAGAGAGAGAGCTTTCTTCTCTATTCTTTGAAGGAGCAACCAAGGGGAAGAGCTCTATTCTGTTATGTGAACCCAAGCAAGAGGAGGCGCTAGCCTTTTTTCTAGATGGCCAGCCACAACACCCACTCGTCTTGGTCCAGCCAGACCACAACAGCTAGGCGGCACCAGCTCCTGGTCCCCATGCGGCTTCTAGAGCAAGCCTCAGGCAACGGTCCACTCCTCCCATCTCCCATCAAGCATGGGCCCCATGGTAGAAAATAGACAAGCAGCAGGCGCACCTACAAGCATGCAAACATGCGCTCAACAATGCCTGACAAGTGGTGGTCCCCATGAGGTTAGTGAAGGCTCCCCAAATGAGAGTAAGTATTTGATTATATTGAACCATTTAGAAAACCGTAAAATCCCTCTCTACCCTATAATTACTCTTCCCTTGGACATTCCTAATTCTTCTAGTACACTTCACGTTCCCCATAGAAATTGATACTCTGGAATACTCCTAGGTGAAGGCTACATCATTATCCGTGTGCTTGTAGATTTTTCTGTGTGTGTTTAAAATACCCAACAATTACCTAATTATTTAATAGCTAATAGATATAATAGACTCTCTTTATTTTATTTTCTAAGTTATTTTAACTTTCAAATATAAATCATACTTAAGGAAATAGATACTTAGCTAGGTACATGAGAGATGCTCCTCCCTAAGCTTGATGTTGACATAGTCATTTATCTTGAATCTTGATAGCGTAGATGTTTCTCATCCCTCTAGGTCTCTAAGGCTGATGAAGTGGTCCTTCCCATAGTGGAAGAAAAATTTTGGCTGGTCTTTCCTCTTGTTGAATCATGTCTTATCCAAATAAACAACAAAGCTCGTGGAACAGATTAACCATTGGTGGTAAAACCATTATGCCTTATCCATTTAACAACTTTATTTTTAATCAAGCATTCTCAACAAGACCTTAATATTTTTTTTGGATTTTCTATTTTGTATGCAAATGCAAAATTATTTTTGTGCCTCCCTAGCAATTAGCCGAGACTTACTTGCATGGGTCTTAAGTTTTTTTAGATGCAATGCTACAATGCAACAAAATAATTTTTTATTTTCTTTTCAATGCAATATAAATTTGCTAAATGCTTATGCCTGAATGTAGGAAAAGTAAATATGATATAGTAAAAATTATGCATGGAAATAAATATGAGTATAACAACCGATGTAACCTTTTCGGTGAAGGTTTGGAGATTTTGGTCCATCAAACCGGACCTTTTGGCTCAATAAAGTACTTGAGGGGGTATCTGAGGAGGCAGAGTCCTCCCTTGATTTCTCCTCATCCATATATTCCTGAGTATCTGGTGAGTTGGGAGATAGTGATTCCTCTTCTTGTGTGGGAGTGCTTGGTGGTGTTGTATCTTTCTTCATACTTTCTTGGTCTATGGTTTCTCTTCCTATGATTCCTCATCCAGATACTTTTCTTTTTCTTTGGCCTCTAGGGTAGCTTCTCCTTTAACAACTTCCTTTTTCTGATCAGCTCCTTCATTCTTGATGGCTTGTTGTTCTTGACATGGAGAATGGTGTCTCCTATTCCTGTTCCTCTTGGGCTTCTCATAAGTAGTATAGCTATTTAAGTAACAGCGTACCTTCTCTATAGGAAAGTGAAAATGGATTTCCCCTTGCTTCATGTAGATGATTGTGCTAGTGGTGTGAAGGAATGATCTTCCTAGGATAAGGTGGACATTATCTTTTTGACCCATATCTAGAACCATGAAGTCAATGGGAACCTCATGATCCTCGATCTTGACTACTACATCTGTGGTTATTCCCTCCAAAAATCAAAATGATTAGTCCGCCTGCTACAACTATAAATATGTTGGGCACAAGGGTCTATCATGATATAAATGTCTATATATTACCATAGACATGATGTTGACGCTTGAGCCGATATCATAGAATGTCTTGTATAAGGTGCATCCTTTAATCATACAATCAATGATAGGTACTCCAAGATCATCCTACTTCTCAAGGTGTGATGGAGGAAAAGTAGGGTCAGTGGGTGGTTCAATTGTATTGACCATCCAAATAGGCTCTTGATTAGGTAGCTTTGCTTTGCCTTTCCCCTTCTTATTGCTATTCTTATTTGAAGTAGGTAGGATGCCTTCATAGGTGTAGACATTCTTGACTGGAGTCTTCTTTTCTTGAGGCTTCTTCTCAAGAACCTTCTTCTCTGAAAGCTTGTCCTCTAGAATCTTCCTCTCTAGAATCTTGTTCTTCTTTTCTAGGGTCTTTTCATAGTCCAAGTAGCCATAGGAGCATTGAGGATGAACTCAGTTTGTGAGTGTACAATGTTTGAAACTAAATCTCTCTTTAGTATTCCCAATGATGAAACAGATCTTGGTAGTGTCTATGTAGATGATGGCTTTAACTATGCTGAGGAATGGTCATCCTAGAATGATGGGTGCTCTTTCATCTCCTCCTATTTCTATCACCACAAAGTCTACTCAAAGAGTCGAGTGTCCAACTCATAGGAGAACATTCTCTACAATTCCCTTGGGCTAACACAATGTCTGATCTGCAAGTTGCAAACACATGGTTATGTACAACAAGGGTTCACCTTGATTTTTCACATAAATTACCTTTGGCATAATGTTGACACTTGCTCCCAAATCACAGATGGCTTCGTCAAAGGTGTGAGCTCCGATGCGGATGGGGATAACATGTCTTCTTGGATCTCCTTTCCTTTTTGGCATGTTCTCTTCTCCCCACACTAGGTTTAGTGGTCTGGGTGGTGCGATGAAGTATTCTCCTACATTAAGATATCTACAAGATTCATAGTTTATAATTCATCCAGATTCCCTGGAATCTTACCTTTTTTGGCCATGGGTACTGAAGCTGCTAACTGAGAGATTTGAGATTCTATCATATTATTAAAGCTAAATTGATTCTTTATGGAAGAATTAAAGCTACCCATCCTATTATTTATGGATTCAAGAATTTTATCATTGGAAGCTATCTTTCTAGACATATTATCAATAACTTTATTTTGATTAAGAATCATCTGTCTCAAAGGTCGTTGGTTGAAATTATTACCTTGGTACTTACCTAAGTAATTACCTGAGTAGTTTGATCTTTGTTGTTGATTCCACCCTTGATTCTGTTGGTTACATCCTTGATTCTATTGAGGATGATACTTGGCATTGTTGTTGATGTAGTTGACATCCTCTTGGACTTCAGGACAATTGCTTCCCATTGTTGACAGTAGATAAGTACTCTTTTTAACCATCAACATAGCATGAGAAAGGATTAAAATCAAAATATCATCTAGCTGTAGGGTTTATCACTAACAGAATTCCATAAGTTTTGGTGATTGTCTATTTCTGTAGGGGTTTATCAAAATAAGAACAAAAGGAGGTCCACATGTCAGATTTATAGAGATAAGATCCCATAGGTAACTCAGGAATACTCTAGAAGACTCAAGGAGGCAACCCTACAAAGTGGGGCCCACCTGGTAGCCAGCTAGGGGCGGGCGTCCGCCACCTGCACCAATCAGGTGCAACCTCGCGGATCCTGCCTCCACCACTTTCAAGGAGTAATCTTGGCCATCCATCAAGGTTGGTTTGATCTGAGGGCTATAGTGCTTCCTAGGGGGCTTTAAATACAACCCTAACCCCCTCGCCTAGAGAAGAGGAATTCATTATTCTCTGAGGAATTCAGATAGAGAGAATTTAGAGAAGCCTAGAGCCACCATCTCAATTAGAGCTCCATAGTTTTATAGCATAGCTACATAGGAATAGATGTAGAAGGAGTCAAGCCTAGCTTGGAGTCTGGATGTATCTTCGTTCTTGGTTATTTATTATTCTTATTTGTGATATTCATATTAGTTCTTGCTACTATGTGTTGACGGTCCTTAAGTACCAAATATAATCATCAAATAAATAAAGAAAAGGATCCAAATGCAACCAACAACCAGACTTAGGGTTTTAACTGATAGAATTCCACTAGTTTTGGTGTTTGTCTATTTCTGCAGGGGTTATCAGGAAATATGGAGGAAAGGCCCACACGTCGGGTTTACATAGAGATATTAACGTGCCGCGCAATTATCTTACATCTAGAAGACTCCAGAAGCCACGGGAAGGAAGCGGAGGCCGAACGGGGCCAGGCACTGGGCGCCCGCCCAGTTGACCTGGGCGCCCGCCCCCCTGCAGAGTTGGATCAGGACTCTCTTCGCGGACTAAGCTCCACCGACCTAAAGGATCAAGGATAACCGTCCAATCAATATCGGTTTGATCCAATGGCTCACGTTCACTTGAGGGGACTATAAAACCAGACCCCCTGGCCCCTGGAGGAGACAAGTTCATCATAGAGTTGAGAGGAGCCCTCGAAGGAATACCTCTCCTCTAAATAAATTTCCTTTTAGGCTTAGCATCCAATGTGAGTAGAATTAGATCTCCTAGTTTCTACTAGATTGAGAGATATAGAGTGGAGGTGTAGATCGGAGGAAGCCCGGCCTGTCGGTGTCTACTCGGAGGTTGTACCTGCGGGATCAAGTTCTCCTAGCCCGAAGCTTGCTCCTAGGATTCTTCAGTAATTCGACTTCTAATTCTAGTAAGTTCTTGTTTTATTGTTCTTTAGTTTATGAGTTTACTTTAATCTCTTCCGGTTGAGTATTAGAGTAATCATTGCTAGCGTAAACGTGGTGTTTAGGCTAGGGTACTTATTGATATCCCCTGACTAGCTGCACCGTGGTAGTAGCGAGGAACGTGACATTTCCGAGTTACCTTTGCAGCCCACATCTCGTTAGCAGGACGGGTAGGTTTATAGGTGCGGGTCGAACATCTTTTGTGGTGTCTAGATTCCGTAAGCTTCCCCAATAGAATAGTAGATCATCCTTACCAAGGTTAGAACGAGACTACGGTTGCAGTCTTCTCTATATATCACTCACATCGAGAAACATTCTTTGTAGCCTAAAGGGATAGTAGCAATAGATTTGGTTAGTCAGATGCACCCTTTCTCCCAGTGGTAAAAATATAAATACGATACTCTAGAAAACCTCCCGGGTGAAATGCTCACCGATATCCGTGCGCTTGCGGATCATTTCCTTATTGCGTTACCAAATATCAACAAGCATTTCTGGCGCCATTGCCGGGGAGAAAGACGGTTTGCTGAGATAACTTTCAGTCTTGCTATTATCTTGTATTATACTTTTATACTTTTATTCTTTTATCTTTTTATTTTTATCTTTATGGATAACTTAAATTCCATACCTATTATTGAATTCTTTGCACCTTCGGAGACCAGCCATAGATCATGGGAGTCAACAAGTCATGCCCCTAATTATGATCTGTGTCCGGGGTTGATTGCAATAGGTCAAAACCAACCCTTTTCTATAGCCGAGGTCCTATCTTTTAACCAAGAAGATAATGCACTTTTAGCTACACCTAGGGAATCTTTTAATCTTTCTATAAATTCTGGTTTAGACCTGGCCCTACAAGACCATGTCTTTTCTCGATATTTTCACATTGGTCTTAATCATATAACCTTTGGTAGAGTCTTTCTTTCTTTATCTATTAGTAAAGGAAGGTATGTCTTCATTTGTGGACATCCTTCTTGCACTAGTCTTCATAAAAATATCCTAGAGATAGAGAAGGAATCATCTCCCAGACAAGGAAAGGAAGTTTCAATAGCCGATTTCCAAACATTCCAATCCCATGATTCGGCTATACAACCCATCCTTGAGCTTAATAATTTCTACTATGCTCTTTCTCTTGAACCTCCCGATAATCCTGTGAATCTCTCTAGACATCCCATGCATAAGAAGGAGGATCGAGAAGAGCAACATCAATGGCTAGAGGGCATTAAAAATCCATGTGCTATTACCATTGAATGGATGGATAAAACAAACTTGAGAGACAATCCTAGAGGAATTTTAAGCATTCATGAAGAATCATCCTTGGAGTTTGAGAATGAGAGAAACAATAGTGAGCATGCAAGTTATTTCATAAATACCTCACCAAGTCCTTGCTCATATAAAACATCTCCCCAATCAATTGGTCTCTCCAACATCACCGCATTTGAGATCTCCAACCCCCTCTTCCTTTCTAAAAACTTTAAAAGGACGGTTGTCGATGCATATGTCTATAATAAATATTGCAGATCTAGGCACACTTAGGTCGGTGTTGGAGGGGAAACCACTTCGCTGACATAAATTGATGTTTCCCAAGGACAAGCATAGTGTCCTAAAACAAACACTGATTAGATCGTAACATGAACTTCTAATTATTTGCAACATTGCCTTGTGTACGGAGCATATAAACATAATTGTATAAATATTCCTTCGGGTATTCTTGTCACTAACTTTTCCAGGATTGGAGCAAGAAGATCGGATGAATGACAAGCGCAAGGTATGCCCAACCAAACATCATGCAACATTGAATTAAAATTCATCCAATCTTGAGTTTTGCAAAATTCAAGCTTGGGGGAGTACTTCACATAAAAACATCATTTGCCATGTTGCTATGTTGGTTGTCCTTACCTTTGAGACATGCTCAATTTGTTGAATACTAGTCACACTACTTCATGTCCACTTGAGTAGATCTCTATAAAAGCCATCATGCTACCTATGTTTATCTTAGTAAGTGTTAGTTTGGAAGTACTGTACATACTTCCATTGGCTTTTAAATTAAGCGTGGTGCTTAGGTTAAACACCTTCCTTAATCTGATTAGACATGGAGTCTAGTTTTGTTACTGAACTAAAAACTCCTTGAGTAGACATTGGTATATTTTGTCGGACTAACCCCTGCAGGAAAACTTTCAATATCAACCTGGGAAGTCCTGAGATACAAACTCACATTGGAGATAAAGGAGACACATGAAATTTAATGACTTGTACAAGAAGGACATAACTCATTCATCATAAAGAGATGATCCATGGAGGGTGCCACAAACACGATGCACAACCGCTAAGAAAGGAAAGCTTCTACAAGGTGATACTATACCATCACTCTTCAATTAAGGTAACATCTTAAAGTACTTGACTATCACTTTTATAAGTTTCTCCTTGGTTCTGGCGTTCACATAAAATAAAGAGACAAACATGTATGATTTGTAACTCCAAATTAACCAACCCAATTAATTCAACATGTTTAGTCCTTTAATCTTTGTTCTTAGTACTACCTTCGTGATCCCACACTCCTAACCATATAAGCTAATATATTGCACATTCAATCTTTGGAAGATATAAACAAAACATAAAAATAGATAGATTATCTTTCCATTAGGTTGAGCCATCTGATCTGACAAATTCTACACTCATGATCCATCAACTTTGTCTTATGCTTAAGGTTAGAGAAGAACAAATACACTTTTGGTTCTGTTGGTGTTTTCCACCAACAGGGCCCATGCACTTGATCTCTAACTTGTCTCTATGAACAGGTACACTTCAAGCAAAACATGGAGGAGTTTTACAACTCCTAGACTCCACCAAGTGAAGGATCTGGATCTACGAGCACAAACACACTGAGCAGGATATTGCCAACACCGCACTTCAAACTGCTGGGCAAACAAAGAACATGGGTGACTCCGTATCAAGAGGTGCAGACGCCAAGGTCCACACCTAATCAAATGATGCACCTAAAGGATGAAGACGGTGAGAAGTCTTGTCCAGAAGACTTAAAACATTGGATCCTTGTCGGAGGAGGTCAAGATCGTCGACTCAGGTCGCCTTTCCTGATCAAGAAGGACGACCCTGGTGTTCCAAGCATCGAGTGCACAATCAACGGATACTCCTTTTTGAAGACACTCTACGACACCGGATCTGACGACAACATAATGGCTGTAGTCACTTATCAGCTCTTGCATGGAACCATGCCCCTACAACCAATATATATTCAGCTCCAGATGATTTTCAGGTCATTGACATGGGAAAAGACGAGTATGATCCACCCACCATCCTTGGAAGACCGTTCCTCAACACTATCAAAGCCATCATCTATATTGGAAACGGAGAAGTCCACATATGTTGATATTTGGTAACGCAATAAGGAAATGATCCGCAAGCGCACGGATATCGGTGAGCATTTCACCCGGGAGGTTTTCCAGAGTTATCTTATTTATATTTTTACCACTGGGAGAAAGGGTGGATCTGACTAACCAAATCTATTGCTATTATCGCTTTAGGCTACAAAGAATGTTTCTCAATGTGAGTGATGTATAGAGAAGACTGCAACCGTAGTCTCGTTCTAACCTTGGTAAGGATGATCTATTGTTCTATTGGGGAGGCTCACGGAATCTAGACAACACAAAGGATGTTCGACCCGCACCTATAACCCTACCCGTCCTGCTAACTGTTGATGCAAAACTGATCTGCAAACACAAAGGGCTAATACCCGATTCAAACGTTAAGGCGTGCCAGCCGATTTGACCTTACTATCGGCAAAGGTGGTAACTCGAACACTTTGGTCCTGACAACAGCGATGCGCCCGGATGTCACGGCCAAGAGGTATTCACGCGGAACTTGAGAACACGCCGAGCTTAAGTCGACGAATTCCTAATAACTCGTAGTAAAAAGGAAAAAGTATGACGAAGTCGTCGAAATAGTAGATGCTAGAATATGAGTAAAAACTGGTGTTTTATTTTTTATTGTTATTGATTACAAGGTCCTAGGGTTTATATTTATACCCTGCTCAAAGAGCTACAACCAGACACGATTAGAATTCGAATTCCAAATTACACGGAATCCGTATACAAAACGATGCAAATAACTAAGGAAATAATAGAACTATCCTTCGTGACAAACCGAAACTCCTCCACATGACAACCGGCACCTTCCGGACTCCTCCTTCACATCATCGGCAATCCCCTTGCCATAGTCATCGGCAGACCTTTTTATCCAGCCATCGGCACCATATTACTGCCTGTGGACTTAGTCATATTCAAATTCTCCCTCATCGGTAATCATCCTCATCGGCAACCCGCATCGTACTGCCACCCTATCACGCCATCCTAGACACGTGCCCAAAAATGGTGTCAACACATGCCCCCCAGTTTCGGAGTATAAAACTATTAATGCTCCGAAATTCTCTGCAGTAATGATGCCTTCTCCGTAATTAATGCTCCTAATCTGGCAACCGACAACCTCAATCCGGACAACTCTGATCCTAATCCTCCGCAGACTCCTCGAAATCCCCAACTTCCTAAACGGGCATCTTCCTTGGTCGTACATCGGCAACAATACCGTTACAAAGATCTGCCGATGCTCTGACCAGGATACTTGCAAAAACGGTTACCTCCGCTCTATCCGCCCATCGGCAAGATGACCGTTATAGAATATCGCCGATGGACCGACCAGGAGATCTCGCATAGTAAAATATCTTTAGATAATGACCGCTTCTCGTCAAATCACCTGCACAATCCCTGGATTACCGTGCGAACAGTTACCATATCCACCTGAGTACCCTCGGGCTTCTCGGATGCGGCAGAGAGATAAGTCGGATTTGCCCTTGCCCATCTTGTCCTATAAATAGTTCCTTCTTGGGTACTCCTCCCCCATTACACCATTCTACCATCCAACTTTGCTTTTCTAGCGGCGGCGCCATTTACAACCCTCAAGATCTCCGACAAGCATTCCTCTTCATCAACTCCGGTGCCCTCCAACGTCCTCTTCACGACAAGATGGCCATTGGCTTCGTCGTCCCTGAGGTCAGATTTCCATCTCATCTCCTGTACCTTTTCTCGCATTTCTGTTCATCTGCGATTCATTTTACTGAATATCTTCCTTTTTCTTTTTCTTTGTATTTTATTCCCCAAAACACTAGGAGTTGTCCAACAAAATTGTCATCCCTACCGATCAACCACACCTTCAGTGCCTCGGCCCTCTAGGGAATCCAGATCCAACCGACCTTATTAATGCAGAAACCAACAGGATTCCCTTTAGAGCCGAAAACTTTTCTTTAGATCTGTGGAAAGACACCTTTCGCTCTTGGCCCAGCCCTACTGTAGGGTGGAAAGACTGGTTCTTAAGAGTCAGTAATTCGAATGAAGTCCAGTGGGGTGAAAGGAAGCTAGCCCAATGCATCAGGCTATCCATTGCCGATATGCACAAGAACGAGTCGCTGTTGATAGCTGCGTCTTATTTTTGGTCAGATACCCTCAATGCTTTTGTTTTTGGCCACGGCCCTGCTTCTCCTACCCTTGCCGATGTAGCCATGCTCACTGGACTAGATATATCTTCTGCCGATAGCACCCACTTTTTTGATACCGCCCCCAGTGCCAAAGTGGAGACTCGCGCTATCGGCGGTTGGTCAGGGTACATCCAGAAGTACCGCGGGAGAGGGCCTGTCACCATAAAGGAGCAAACCACCTTTCTGAATATGTGGCTGGACAAGTTTGTATTCTGTGGTCGATTGGCAGGACCAACTTCTGTCTATCTATCGGCAGCAGAAAGACTGGCTAGCAGTGGCCAATTTCCTCTCGGCCGATATTTGCTCAGCGCTGTTTACCACCTTCTTCATCAGGTAGCCCAGAAACTCCTGCTTGGCCAATCCATCGGCAACTTGGGAGGCCCCTGGTGGTTTATTAATATGTGGCTCAATCTGCACCTGCATAAGCGCCTTGATTTCAACTTGTTCTCACAGCACTTCCCAAGAGATATAGCCGAAAATCATGTGTTGGGTGAAGAGGAATCGGCAACGCGTGCCCCCTTAAACTTTGGCGAAGCCGTTATAGTCTTACCCGGTTCAGGGAACAATCCGGATCAGATCGGCCGATTCTTCGAGACTCTGTATGAGGGATTGGCCAGAGATGAACGACCATGGCTGGCCTATGATGACCCAGACAGCATGCTCCCTCTAACCTTCAATCCATTTGATGAAGCTCTTGACAGGGATAATGAGGTGATGATGGCAATTGTGACTCCCAGAGCCATACCAGTGAATTTCTTTGGTAGCACAAAAACCTCTCCCCAAACCTATGAATTTTACAATCCATCGGCATTAGCTCGCCAGCTAGCTTTCGGCCAGTTGCCGATTGCGCTTCCTTATGCCGATGTGATAAAGCCCAGAGAACCCATCACCAACCTTCTCGAGTGGATTCGAGTAGCCCAGCTACCACCAAATGCCGATACAGACGTAGATCTGTCAGAATGGGTTCCAGCTGCCTTTATCACTCAGGCATACAAGCTATGGTGGGCAGAATGGAAAGAGAATCTATTCTGCAGATCGGCCCTCTCATACCGCGGCATGATCGACCCCGAATACGAAGTCCCTGACGACACTGTATGTATTTTAAACCGATGTCTCATTTTCCAATACTATTTCCATCGGTAACTCACCCCTGTATTCCCTTTGTAGGTTGACAACACCCCCCCATCGGTTAGCAGGAGTGGCAAGCCGATCGACTTGTTCCCATCAGGTCCGATCTCCTCAATCGGCCACAATGCTCCCACTCTGGCTTCCATCGTGCATCGGGGTGCGCGCCTCAAGAAAGTTACCACCAGGAAAACTCAAACATCGCCAACGGTAGCTGCTTCCACTCTGGCGCAAGCTTTCAAGGCAATTTGCCAAACCCTTTTCATTTATGCTGACTGTCTTCGTATCGGCTATCTGTGCTCATAAACTCCTTTTTGTTGTTGCAGCAAGCTGGTGCATCGGCAAAAGCCAAACGCCAAGGTACCGATGCCCCCAAGTCTAGCCAGCCAAAGAGGAAGGGCACCCAAGGTGCTAAGGCTGGAACAAAGCGCCAGAAAGTGGCAACTCCCCCTCCTCCTCCGGTATCTCCAATCCCGGTGGAATCTTCCCCTTCTTCTCCAGAAGTTCAGACACAGCAAGCACCATCTCCCCAACCAATGCAGGAAACACCACAGATGGAAGAACCCCAGCAGGAAGAACTTCAAACAGAAGGTACATCAGCTGACGTGGGTGAACAAACAACTGGCCCGGCAGGTCCAGTTATATCATCGGCGGTTTCCCCAACTCAGACAACTGTTGTTCCTCCTCCGGGTAACATATCTCAACAATACTTCCGCCGATAAACTTATTCTCATTTAGTCTCATAACCCTTCCTGTCTTCTTTCAGGCGATATCGTTCCATCGGCAACATTTGCCGATCAGCCTGTAGTTCCATCGGTATCCTTGAGTCAAAGGCAAGAAATTGCTTTGAAACAAGTAAGTCATCCGATTTTTCAACCAGCATCGTCTGCCGAAGCTTTGACCATAAAAATGACTTATTTCATTCTCATTTTCAGGAACAAGATTCTCCCGATAGCTTATTCTCCTTCGCCATTGATATCTTCGAAGAAGAAGGTGAAGAAGCAAGTTCCTCTCGGGCAATTGGGACCGTATCGGCAGAAACCAGGGCTAAGCTGGAGGAGCTATCGGCCATACTTCATCAAGACACAGCTCAACTGGTCAACGATTCTGACCCAGCCAAGGCCCTGTTCAAAACCCTTAGAGGCCAAATTCCTGCCGATGCTGAAGAAACCCTCTTCCATGCTGCACACCTAGAAAGCCGCCAGCTACAGTACCAGAGAGCCACTCGACGCCTTGCCGATAGAGCCGCTCAAATTCAGCTTTCTGAGGAGACGATGAAAGAAAAACTCTTAGCCGATGAAAAACATAAGAACATCGGCACCTTAAAGTCCTCGGGTGAGGTACTGAAGCAGAAAGTATCTGATCTGTCGGCAAAAAGAGAAGCTCTATTGGCCGAACTCAAGCAAGTAGAGGATGCTCTGTCCCAAGCTCAGCAAGAAGAGAGTCAACTGCTGGAGACCATCAAGCACCTTGAACAAGAACGAAACGTCCACGGTCGCAAAGCGCTGCAGCTGAAGAGGAAGCTGAAGCCGATAGAAGGTTCTGCCGATGATGATATCAAAGAGATAGAGACAGCCAATCAGATCCGGCTGCACGCCATATCGGCAATCCAAGCGCTGCTGAACATTTGAAGCTTTCATCGGCAATACACCTTTGTTTCCCCGCTTTTAGCTTTTAGTCTAGCCGATAAGACTGTTATCGGCATCTTTTGAAACATTAAGTCTGCCCCCAAACATTTAAATCCAGCCGATAGGAGTGTTATCGGCACCTAAACTTTTATGCATCGACCCATATGCTGGGGTAATACTTCTTTAAATATTTTCCATTTAATGCTCTGGGAAATTCAACTCCTTCGAGAGTTTCCAGAATATAGGCATTACCAGGAGCCGAGTGCCTTATCCGATAAGGACCTTCCCAATTAGGAGACCACTTCCCAAACTTCGAACTTTTAGTCCCAACTGGCAAAATCAACTTCCATACTAAATCCCCATCGGCAAACTCCTTAGCCTTTACTTTCTTATCATACCATCTAGCAACTCTCTTCTTATTTTCTTCTATATTCATTAAAGCTTTTAACCGATGCCCTGCTAGATCGTCCAATTCATCGGTCATCAAAGTGGCATAACCATCAGAAGTTAATTGATCTTGAAAAGATAATCGCCTAGATCCAGCCTTAATTTCCCAAGGCAACACTGCATCATGTCCATACACCAATTGATAGGGTGATACCTTGGTTGATCCATGACAAGCCATCCGATAAGACCACAATGCTTTATTTAATAATGTATGCCACCGCTTAGGATTTTCTTCAATTTTTCGTTTAATAAGCTTGATAATTCCTTTGTTAGACGCTTCGGCCTGCCCATTGGCTTGAGCATAATATGGAGAAGAATTCAGTACTTTAATTCCCATACCGATTGCGAATCCATCGAACTCCCCCGATGTGAACATGGTGCCCTGATCGGTAGTAACCGTTTGGGGAATCCCAAATCGGTAAATAATATGCTCCTTCACAAAATCAATCATATTGGCCGATGTGACTTTCTTCAAAGGAATAGCTTCAACCCACTTAGTGAAATAGTCAGTGGCAACTAGAATGAACTTATGCCCTTTGCTAGATGGTGGATAAATCTGGCCGATCAGATCGATGGCCCATCCCCGGAACGGCCAAGGCTTTATTATAGGGTTCATAGCCGATGCGGGCGCTCTCTGGATATTACCAAACTTCTGACAACCTTGACATCCCTTGAAATATTTAAAACAATCTTCAAGTATGGTTGGCCAAAAATATCCATTCCTTCGAATCATCCACTTCATCTTAAAAGCTGACTGATGCGCTCCACACACTCCTTCATGGATTTCCCCCATCAAACTTCTAGCTTCATCATCACCCAAGCATCGGAGAAGAATTCCGTCGATAGTTCGATAATACAATTCATTTTCAAGGAGCACATACTTGGTTGCTTGAAATCGAACCCGTCTTTCAACTTTTTTGGATGGATCTTTTAGATAATCAATAATTTCTTTCCTCCAATCACCGGCACCGACTGCCGATGTCGCATTAATCATTGGCTGATATCCCGAGGCATGTTGAGCTAACCGATTAGCGTCTTCATTATGCAATCGGGGGACATGCTCCAATCGGAAATCCTTGAATTCCTTTAACAGTTGCATACTTCTCTCGAAATAAGTTATGAGAACTTCACTTCGGCATTCATAGCTTCCGGCCAATTGATTTATAACCAACATAGAATCCCCGAATATTTCAACAGCATCAGCACGAACTTCTCTTAACAGCTCCAATCCCTTGATCAGAGCTTGATACTCAGCCTGATTATTTGTTGATGTGGCAACAATCGGCAAGGAGAACTCATACTTCCTCCCCTTAGGGGAAACTAATACAATGCCGATTCCTGCCCCCCGGTCACAGGTAGATCCATCAAAGAAGAGCGTCCAGGGTACAATTTCCAAGGTTTCCACTAGACCGTAATGCTGAGTCACAAAATCGGCCATAATTTGCCCTTTGACTGCCTTAGCCGATTCGTAACGCAAATCGAACTCCGACAGCGCTAAAATCCATTTACCGATCCTACCACTCATAATCGGCATAGATAGCATGTATCGGACCACGTCATCTTTGCAAATAACAGTGCATTCGGCCGATAACAGGTAATGTCTCAGCTTGACACATGAAAAATATAAGCATAAGCATAATTTCTCAATGGCCGAATACCTGGTTTCAGCATCAATCAACCTCCTACTCAAATAATAAATTACCCTTTCTTTCCCTTCAAATTCTTGAACTAAGGCTGAACCGATAACCGATCCATCGGTAGATAAATACAATCTGAAGGGCTTCCCTTGTTGAGGTGGAACTAGAACTGGAGGATTTACTAGATACTTCTTGATTTCATCCAGAGCCAACTGCTGTTCTTCTCCCCAAATAAACTCTTGATCGGCTTTCAATTTAAGAAGAGGACTGAAAGCGCGAATCCTACCAGACAAATTCGATATAAATCTCCTGATAAAATTTACCTTGCCGATCAAGGATTGGAGCTCGATTTTGTTGGTAGGGGCCACTATTTTATTGATGGCATCAATAGATCTTCGACTAATTTCAATACCCCTCTGATGTACCATGAAACCAAGAAACTGCCCTGCCGATACACCAAATGCACACTTGTTGGGATTCATCTTCAATCCATGCTTCCTTGTGCACTCTAACACTTTTTGTAAATCGGCAAGATGCTTTGAGAAATCTCCAGACTTAACCACCACATCATCAATATAAATCTCTACGAGCTTGCCGATGAACTCATGAAATATAAAATTCATAGCCCTTTGATAAGTAGCACCAGCATTCTTCAACCCAAAAGTCATGACTATCCATTCAAATAGCCCAACATGACCAGGACATCTGAATGCGGTTTTTGGAATATCCTCCTCCGCCATGAATATTTGATTATAACCTGCATTACCATCCATGAAGCTGATGACCCGATGACCAGCCGCGGCGTCAACTAGTAGATCGGCGACAGGCATTGGGTATCCATCCATCGGCGTAGCTTTATTGAGATTCCTGAAATCAATGCACACCCGAAGCTTCCCGTTCTTCTTGTAAACCGGAACAACATTGGAAATCCATTCGGCATACCGACACTGCCGAATAAACTTAGCTTCAATAAGTTTAGTGATTTCGGCCTTAATATCAGGTAGAATGTTAGCATTACATCGGCGGGCTGGTTGCTGATGTGGCCGAAATCCAGACTTGATGGGTAACCGATGTTCAACAATTGATCGGTCTAAACCAGGCATCTCTGTATAATCCCAAGCAAAGCAATCTTTATATTCCTTTAACAAACTAGTCAATTGTCGCTTACTCTCAGGATCTAATTTAGCACTAATAAAAGTAGGCCTAGGCTTATCACCACTACCTATATCTACTTCTACCAAATCATCGGCCGATGTGAACCCCTGGCCTAATTTTCCATCATCGGCGAATCTATCCATTAGAAACCGTCGTCAGAACCGACTGCTTGGATCGGTGGAATCTCATAATCGGCAACTTTGAGAAAATCTTTCTCCCAAACTTCTCCTGAAATGCACCTGGTCCTTTCGTAAGTATCCGCTTCTGCCGATGCGATAACATAAGAAGAATCTCCTGGGACAATCTCAATCTTGTCACCTACCCACTGAACCAAGCACTGATGCATTGTAGATGGGATACAACAATTGGCATGAATCCAATCTCTTCCCAATAATAAGTTGTAAGCACCTTTTCCGCTGATCACGAAAAAAGTTGTCGGCAAGGTTTTACTGCCGATGGTCAATTCTGCACATATCGCCCCCTTGACTGGAGACACGTTTCCTTCAAAGTCTTTGAGCATCATATCGGTCTTGGTCAAATCTTGATCCCCTTTCCCAGGCTTCCGATATACTGCATACGGCATAATATTAATAGCAGCTCCACCATCAACTAGGATCTTGGTCATTGGCTGCCCATCAACCATTCCTTTGAGGAACAGGGCTTTAAGATGCCGCCTCTCGTCATCGGCAGGTTTCTCAAAGACAGCCGTCATCGGATCCAGAGCCAACTGAGCTATCTGATCAGAAAATTCCACCTCATCATCGCTGGCTGGTGCAAGAAACTCCATCGGCAACATGAAGACCATGTTGACGTCTGCCGATGGACTTTCCCTCTTAGTGTCTGACGGCTGCCGACTTCCAGAGTTCTCTCCCTTGTTTAGCTCTTCTTGCCTCTCACGTTGCAATCTCCTTTTCTGTGTCTTGGTTAATCCTCCAGGGCACCATGGAGGAAGTGGTCTTTGCTTTGCCGTCGGGCGTCGGTTCTCCCTTGACTCCATACGGTGCGTGTTAGCATCCCTGCAAAATATGAATTCATCGGGAACCCGCGCATCAGCCATTTCCCCGAGCTCTTCTTGGTTCCTGGGAAAATACTGGACACGGTCACTAAGTCTGTTGTGCCCACTAAATCTGCCCCCCAGCCGGTCATGAACTGACACCCTTCCTCTGATCGGCCCATTAAATCGCCGTTCATCATTATGATAATGCCGATCGATCCTATCGTACCGATCATAACCGTTGCACTCAGGGCAGTCTCTGACAGTAGGAAGCTTGATATTTTCCTCCCAACAATGGATGAAGAATGGACAATTCCAATGATCCCTGTGCCGATTCCACTCCTGTCGGCGTCTTTCTTCTTCCCGTAGATAATCTTCCTGCTGGCGCCGATACCGATCTTCCCGTTGTTGCCATTTTTCTCGAGGCCTTCTATGAGTTATGACGATACCGGATCGAGGAAGCCTTCCTGAGCTAGTTCCTTCCTGGACCAAGCCTTTACTTCTTGCATCGGCAGTAGTAACTTGATGCTGAGGATCTACCGATGCACTCCTCTCAGCTGTCTCCGATGTTAAGACCTTAGCCTTCCCCTTAGCATCCAACATGTTTGTCGGGAAAGGATGTTGGTCTATCTTCATCGGCTTCTGGGCTTTGGAACTGTCAAACTTGATTCTCCCTGCCTCTATAGCCGATTGCAGCTGCTGTCTGAATACTTTGCACTCGTTGGTGTCATGGGAAGTTGCATTATGCCACTTGCAATATCTCATCCTCTTCAACTCTTCTGCCGATGGGATCACATGGTTAGGTGACAGTTTGATCTGACCTTCCTGAAGTAGAAAGTCAAATATCCTATCAGCCTTAGCGGTGTCAAAAGCAAACTTCTCCGGTTCCTTCTGCCCAAAAGGACAAGACATCAGCTTCTTGTTTTTTACCCACTCTGCCAAACTGATTACCGGTTCTTCATCAGAATCTGAGCTTGTTGCTTCATCAACAAATGACACTTTCTTATTCCATGCCCTCTTAGGCTCGAAAGGCTTGATGTCTTGATCAGAAATCTTCTACACCAAATGACTTAAACTTTCGAACTCCTGAGAGGCATACTTATCCCTGATATGTGGCAACAAACCCTGGAAAGCCAAATCGGCTAGCTGCCGATCATCCAGAACCAGGCTATAGCATTTATTCTTGACCTCTCGTATCCTCTGCACAAATCCCTCAACCGACTCATCATTACGTTGCCTCAACTTGACCAAGTCAGTGATCTTCTTCTCATGAACCCCCGAGAAGAAGTATTTGTGGAATTGCTTCTCTAGATCGGCCCAAGTAATTACTGAGTTGGGAGGTAATGATATGAACCAAGTAAAGGCCGATCCAGACAATGATGATGAAAATAGACGAACCCTCAATTCGTCCCTGTTACCAGCCTCTCCACATTGAATAATGAACCTGTTGACATGCTCCATGGTTGACGTGTCGTCCTGTCCGGAAAACTTTGTAAAATCCGGTACCTTGTACCGATGTGGAAGCGGGATCAAATCATACGCGGGAGGATACGGTGTCCGATAAGAATAAGTGTTGACCTTGGGTTTTATCCCAAATTGTTCCCTCATTACTTCAGCAATCTTATCGGCCCAATACGCATCGGCATCTTGCCGATGAGGCGGCTGCGGATCTGGCACTTGGTGGCGAACCTCCACGTGTCTATTCGGGACGTGACTTGCATGGAACATTGTATTGGTCACCTGTCCTCCAATCTGCGGACTACCAAACTGCTGTCCACCGATTGGCTGTCCTCCGAGTTGCTGTCCAAAATTTATTGGCTGGTTGGGAATCCCCTGACCTTGGAACCCGGGATAGACCTGCCCTTGCTGGAACCCTGTAGTCTGATAACCCTGCTGGGGCGATTGTGGAAAGGCTTGCTGTCCAAGCCATCCATTATTAGCGTTCATCGGCATAGGTGCTGCCGATGATTGGTAATTGGGTACCGTCGTTGAATTGACATACCCCGACTGGGCCATAGGCCTCTGTTGCATCAGCATTGACTCTGCCGATGCGTTGGGCATCTGAAACATTGAATCTTGAGGATTCCCAGTGTGAGGCCTTGCAGTAGTAGTTGTGGTATACCGAGGACTCTGGTTCACCGGCGCATTGGGAGGTGCCAATGTCATAGGAGTTTTGCCCCTCATGTCAGTTATTTGTGATGTTCCCGGCGTCAACTCTGGAGGCATACCATAACCCCACCAGTTGGGAGGAAGAGTTAACCCTGACATTGCCGATGCCAACATATCTGTTGTCAGTTTATGCTGCCCAACTGGAATTTGTGGGTTGGTTGCCATCGGCATAGATAGTGCACCAGTAGTCCCCAATGTACTTGGAGGGACGGCAGACTGTGCACTTGCATTCGTCAAGGCAGCCGATGGAGCCATGACCTCTGGTGCCGTTGGCTGATGATGGGAGGGCCCCACATAATCTGGCGGGATTTGTCCTTCCTTGAAAGTTCTTGCCACGGCGTTGAAAACCGTATTAGACAGTACACCAGCTTGGTTGATCAACGCTCGATTGATGGCATTGTCAACCATATCTTGAAGCTTGCCAGGATTGGCGTCAAAGGTGACCTACCGTGGTGCCGGCAGTGCATCTTTCTGGACCACTTCGCCGCTCCTGTTTATGCTGAAAGACCTCAGGCATTGCTGCTTGAACTCTTCCATGGCTTGGGCAATAGCTTGCTTTTGCTCATCCTTGAGGTTGGCCTCCGTCACGGGGATGACGTTCTCTTGATCGAGGTCAGAGATCGACATGTTGATCTTGATCTTGAATCGGTCCCACCAGGCGTGCCAAAAGATGTGTTGATGCAAAACTGATCTGCAAACACAAAGGGCTAATACCCGATTCAAACGTTAAGGCGTGCCAGCCGATTTGACCTTACTATCGGCAAAGGTGGTAACTCGAACACTTTGGTCCTGACAACAGCGATGCGCCCGGATGTCACGGCCAAGAGGTATTCACGCGGAACTTGAGAACACGCCGAGCTTAAGTCGACGAATTCCTAAGAACTCGTAGTAAAAAGGAAAAAGTATGACGAAGTCGTCGAAATAGTAGATGCTAGAATATGAGTAAAAACTGGTGTTTTATTTTTTATTGTTATTGATTACAAGGTCCTAGGGTTTATATTTATACCCTGCTCAAAGAGCTACAACCAGACACGATTAGAATTCGAATTCCAAATTACACGGAATCCGTATACAAAACGATGCAAATAACTAAGGAAATAATAGAACTATCCTTCGTGACAAACCGAAACTCCTCCACATGACAACCGGCAGCTTCCGGACTCCTCCTTCACATCATCGGCAATCCCCTTGCCATAGTCATCGGCAGACCTTTTTATCCAGCCATCGGCACCATATTACTGCCTGTGGACTTAGTCATATTCAAATTCTCCCTCATCGACAATCATCCTCATCGGCAACCCGCATCGTACTGCCACCCTATCACGCCATCCTAGACACATGCCCAAAAATGGTGTCAACACTAACAAGATATGGGATACAAAGGTAACTCAGAAATGTCACGTTCCTCGCTACTACCACAGTCCAGCTAGTCAGGGGATATCTATAAGTACCCTAGCCTAAACACCACGTTTACGCTAACAAGTGATTACTCTAATACTCAACCAGAAGAGGATTAAAGTAAACTCATAAACCAAAGAACAATAAAACAAGAACTTACTAGTATTAGAAGTCGAATTACTGAAGAATCTTAGAAGCAAGCCTCGGGTTAGGAGACTTGATCCTGCAGGTACAACTTGGAGTAGACACCGACAGGCCGGCCTTCCTCCGATCTACACCTCCACTCTATCTCTCTCAATCTAGTAGAAACTAGAAGATCTATTTCTACTTACATTGGTTGCTAAGCCTAAAAAGAAATATTATTTAGAGAAGAGGTTTTCCTTCGAGGGCACCCCTCAATCTCTATGATAATTTCTTGTCTCCTCCAGGGGCCAGGGGGTCTCCTTATATAGTCCTCCTCCTCTATGCGTTTTTGGGTCGGTAGGCGAGGTGGTACTATGTTTTCCTTGATCCAATAGGTCTGTGGAACATCCCGAGCGAAGAGAGTCCCGAACAGGATCCAGCAGGGGGCGGGCGCCTAGGTCACCAGGGCGAGCGCCCTGGGCCTGGCCCTTTTCGGCCTCCGCTTCCTTCCCGTGGCTTCTGGAGGCTTCTAGATGGTAGAAAATTGCGCGGTGCGTTGATATCTCTATGTAATCCTGACATGTGGGCCTTTCTTCCTTATTTCCTGATAACCCCCTGCAGAAATAGACAAACACCAAAACTCGTGGAATTCTGTCAGATAAAACCCTAAGTCTAGATGTTGATTTCATTTGGATCCTTTTCTTTGTTTATTTGATAATTAAATTTGATACTTAAGGACCGTCAACAAACTCCCCCAAGCTTACCTCTTGCTCGTCCCTGAGCAAGGATGAACTCAAGAGTTTCTGCAGTGGTTTCATTTCTTAAAGGTACACACGCATTCAAGCAAGATCTCATCTCTGAGTTAGAATAAACTGTTAAGACTTAAAACTTACTCATTTTACCTTTCACCATGGGGCTTGTAACCGTCACTTGTGTCTTGAGCAGTTAAAAGATAGAACGGTCAAGTCAAGCGCCATGTCTCTTATTCTTGATCAGCTATAGCTCTGGGGTTTTTTGCAGATTTTCAAATAAAACTCAGAGATTCCTTATATGACTCTCTCAGATCTCTCTTTTGTGGTATTTCTGGATCCTTACCAAGGCAGTAATGGTATATGCCTTCTCTCAAAGTATGTGGTATTTTTGGTATGAGGCATAGTGATATTGCCTTCTCTCTCACCCTACTCTAATAAGGTTCTGATATCTGGAGCTCATAGGTGGGAGACAGCTAATACATACTTACAAGACATTTATTACATAGTCAAACCATGGATCCAGAGAAACAAGTCAATAAGTCAAATCAAGATGTGCATGTGTGGCGAATGAATGGTGTATGGTGATGATGATGATAATAATGGTGAAAGTCTAATTCTACTTTTGCTCTTTTGAGGGGATACATACCTTTCTTGCATTTTGAAGCTTTTTGGGGAGAATGAGATGCTCTATATTTTATATTTTTTTCTCTCAGGTGGGTATCTTGTACCCCTAATTCTACTGTCGGACACTTGTCCATTTTTACCTCTCGTCTCACTTTTTCTTTTCTTTCGAGGTTCCGGGCACTTGCCCCTTTTTATTTCCTCGTATTCTTTCTCTCTTTTTTTTCTTTTCTTTTTTTTAGAGCACTCATCTCCTGAAATAATGTAGCAAGTGGTAGTAACCAAAATAACTGGAGCATTTATTTCACAGGGAATAACAGGGATAGGAAAATGTTTTTGGCTATTCTCTCCCGGATTAGGAGTAGAATAATTTCGGGTGAAACTGGAGATGGAAATGAGTGGATATATGTGGATGGTACTTCCGGAGTAGAAGTAGCATGTATGAGTGAACGTGCAAGTGAATCTTGATTTTAACCACATGACAAGCTCCTAAGGGTCTACACAGCTTGACCACACTCAATGCTGATAAGCAGTAAAAAGTAAATATGTGGCTCAAAGTCTAGCAAGCATGTATATATGGCTATGGTAGGAATTTAAACTCTCATCATATAGGAACTCATCATGTGTTATTTTAATGATTTTTCAAAGATAAAATTCTCTAGAATTCTAGCATCTCTAGGAACAGATAAACAGCAGCTCAACCTTCCCATATCATATCCGTTAACAACTTAGACTTTAGATCAAGTACTCTTCTCACAAGTTCAAGTTTAGAGCAAATCTTACTTCATAACAGTTATGCCTAAACTTGAGAGAGATTTCAATTTTAAGAACTAGTCATGGCAGAGCAACTAATCATCATTTCCATGTGAGAGCTTCTCATGAGGGTTCATAGCAAACTTTATTTATTTATTTATTTATTTAGCAAACTAAGAAAAGATATATATATATAAAAGCACAAAATCTTTATTTGGGTTTTCATGATTATGCATCTTTTATTATTTGAGTAAAGTATAAACGCGAGTAGAAACACTTAGCTGGATAAATGGGGGTGCTCTCCCCCAAGCTGGATTTTGACGTAATTTCTTCTGATGTAGCTAGCAGGTGGCAGAGGTGTATTTGAAAGTCAGCAGCATTCTGACAGCGATTAGAATGTCCTCCGTCTGCTAGTCTTCTTGATTCTTAAATTCTGTAGAGCTCAAATAGACAACAAAGCTTTGTGGAACTGGTTAAGTGTTAGCATAAATATCTAGCCTTTATCATGTTGAGCCTCCTCAATAAATATTACTTATTTAGCATGATCATGCACTTATTATTTTTATATTTTTACTGTAAGATGAAAACATATTTATTTTATGCCACCACAGTGAATGTACCTATGGGTTCTATGCCATGAGCATACTTACATGGGGCTTACTATTTTTTTAACATTTTTATTTTCTTTTCAAGATAGCATGAACCTGATTAACTAAGCAAACTATAATTGAATAATTGAAAGGAAAAAGATAACTACCAAGTTTACCTCTTGGCAAGGCGTTCGGTGTTTTTAAGTCCTCCGAACGGGACTCTTCGTTTTCTCAGTCGTCCTGGGATTCGCTAGGTGGCTGAAAGGATCAAGATGCCCAAAAGGGGGGTGAATTGGGCTTCTCTAAAAATTTAAGCAACCTATAAGCTCCAATTCAACCCCTTGTGCCTAGTGTGACTTAGAGAGCTACCGGATAAAAGTTTTGCAACCTAGTTCTAATCCTATTCTAGCATGGCAATTCTAAGAATGTAAAAGCACAAAGTAAATGCTAGAGAGTAAAGGACTAGTGGAAGAAAGTGCTCGGCGATGTTTTGCCGAGGTATCGGAGAGTCGCCACTCTCCACTAGTCCTCGTTGGAGCACCCGCGCAAGGGTCTTGCTCCCCCTTGGTCCGCGCAAGGACCAAGTGCTCTCTACGGGCTGATTCTTCGACACTCCGTCGCGGTGAATCGCCCAAAACCGCTCACAAGCTTGACACGAGCCACCCACAAGAACTCCGGGTGATCTTCGTGCCTCCAATCACCACCGAACCATCTAGGTAATGGCGATCACCAAGAGTAACAAGCAAAGAAATCTCACTTGACCCAAACAAGGCACTAGAGAGTGGTGGATGCACACTTGACTCTTGGAACTCACTAGAGGAGGATTCTCTCAAGAATTCACTCAAAACTCAATCCGCTCTAGGCTCTTGCAACTCTCTTGCTCCACAACAAGTTTCTCTGATGTTCAAATGGGCAAGAGAGCTCCCATGGACGAGGTGGAGGAGTATAAATACTATCCACAAAGTCCAAAGGCCGGCGAACCGTTTTCCACTGAAAACGGGGTCACCGGACGCACATTATGTTGCACCGGACGCACTGCACCGAGCGTCCTGTGTAACATAATGGCTAACTGTACTTCTCTCTGACAGGTCACCGGACGCTAACTCCCAGCGTCCGGTGCACCGTCCGGTGCTTGGGGAAACTTTACATACTCCCTGCGCATGGGACCGGACGCTACCCGGTGCGTCCGGTGCTAGCGTCCGGTGCCTAACCCTAAGCACCAAACTTTTCTAACGGCTAAGGACCTCACCGGACGCACTCACAGAGCGTCCGGTGCCCCTTTGGGCACCCAAACTTCGTCGAAACGCGATCGCTGCAAAATGAAGTTGGTTCCTCTCGATCTAAGGACTATCTCTGAGCTGCCTAGAGCTAGGTTTACCAAGTGTGCACCACACCTAAACCTAAAGCCTTGCCTAAGTCAAGCTACTAGATCAAAGCCCCTCTTAATAGTACGGTCAAAGGAAAACAAAGTCCTAAACTACTCTAAGTGCCCTTCTTCACCATATGGCGCTTAGACCTAGTCTAGTCTTGATGATGTCCATCCATCCTTTGAAAACCGAAACGATTTCCACTATTAAGTAGGCATGTACGTCCCTATTCATCGAGTACCTGTTTACCATGACCTTACCTATGACTTTGCCTCTGCAAAACACACGTGAGTCATAGTAATCAACAGTGTCATTAATCACCGAAATCACTAAGGGCCTAGATGCTCTTTCAACCTCCCCCTTTTTGGTGATTGATGATAACCTCGAATATGAAAAGAGTTGAGGTTTTCAAAGTGACTTGGTTTCAATAAGCATATTACAATAAGAACAAAGGGATTAGTAATGCTTATATCAACCAAGTCCAATACCCTGCATCCAAATATGTGAATGGTATACGACAGGATATAAACACTAGGCTCATAAGAACAACGGAGTAGAAATGCGGAAGCAAAGAGAGAATATGAGCCAAAACAAAACACATAACATTACGATATCACATTAAGCACAAATCATGTTTCATAACCATAGTATCTCACACAAGTGC
This sequence comes from Sorghum bicolor, assembly GCF_000003195.3. NCBI lineage: Eukaryota > Viridiplantae > Streptophyta > Magnoliopsida > Poales > Poaceae > Sorghum > Sorghum bicolor. The sequence goes on along the minus strand of NC_012875.2, from coordinate 33,592,705 downwards.
AATGCATGAAAGTAAACATGATGCATGATGATAGCACACAAAGAAAGAATCTCAAAAGAATAAACTCCCTCTCTAGCTCCCCCTAACTCCCTAACTCTCTCATACGTCCCTCTCTAGCTCCCCCTAACTCCCTAACTCTCTCATACGCTTCTCTCCCCCTTTGGCATCAAGCGCCAAAAACCTAAGAAGACGGTGGAGGAGGCGGAGCAGAAGAGTCCCTCGGCACGGCTGCGAAGCGAGCTGCATCATCTGAACTGTCGGCTGTCGAGGTGGAGGAGGTGGAGTGACCCTCGGAAGCTGTAGGTGCTGGAGAAGCGGTCCGTGTCTGCTCTGGAGCTGTCACAGGCTGTGCTGGCTGCTCGAGTCCGGCTGACGACGCTGGCACGGACTCGGTCGCTGTAGCTGTCGTCTCTGGTACTGTGGAAGACGGTGCAAGCTGCTCGGACGACGCTACTGACGATGACAGAAGCTCTGTAGTGGTAACTGGCGCCGTAAAAACTGCAGGAGCCTGCAGAGGAGGAGGCGTAGGGTCACCAGTCAGAGCACTGTAGGTGAAGCTGAGGTGCGGATCTGTCTGCGAATCCCACACAAGCTGTGACGCTGAAGCTGACTAAGGGGTGAATCCGGAGCAAAGAGGGGTAAACTGCGGTACCTGCTCAAAGCCTGAAGAGATAGCACCCTGAGAGACCTGGTGCTGCGGTGTCAAAAACGGCTGACTCTGAGCTGGTAGCTGAAGTGGCTGCTGTGACGGGCTCTGAGTCTGGGGCGCAGGAGTAGGTGGCCTGACGGACGACGTGCCTGGGAGCTGAATTTGCGGTAGCTGTATCCCGGAGGCGGCCACGAGAGCGGCCATCATCGCTGTCTGCTGGGCCTGGAAAGCAAGCTGCTGCTCCTGAAAGGTGAGAAGCTGACGCTGGAGCTCATCCTGCCTGGCCTGCATGGCTGCATTGATGGCAGCCTGATCCCTGTCGCGCCTCGCCTGCTCCTCAGCTGCACGGCGCTGATCTGCCCTCATCCCCTCTAAGATAGCAAGCAGGGCGGGGTCTGAAGCACTCGAAGAACCGCCTGCCTCGTGGTCGTGAGCTCTGGGAGGAAGGTCAGTCACTGGCGGCTGATAGTCGTCGTCTGAACTGTCTGAGGCGAAATCAAACTCGCCCTCAGCCTCTGCATCTGCAAATGCGCCAATAGCTATATCCTGCTGCTCCTCTGTCTCTGCAACTGCTGCTGTACTGCGGGTGCCCCTCGGAGAAGGTGGGGGCACCGGTCCACGTGGAGCATGAGGAGGAGGTGCACCGCGAAGGTCGTGGTGCGCTCTCAACATCTGCCGGGGGTCGTAGTGGGGGAAGACGGTGTCGGACTCTGTCAACTCCCTCTGCAAGTGAGCTGGCAGGGGCAGTGGCCTAGCACGAAGTATAAGCAGGGTGATCCAATGAGCGTAGGGCAACTGACGCCGGCCCCTGAAGCTCTCTGAGATGGTGTCCTCTATCTCTGAGACAATCAGATCCCACAAGTCAAACTCTGTCTGGGAGATGAGGTGAGCAACTAACCACTGCTGGATGCGAGTGAACCCGTCTCTGTAGCCTGTCCTGGGGAGAAGAGTCTTCCTCAACACGAAGTCAAGGATCCTGGCTGGGCGTGTCAAGTCTCCCACTGTCCTGCTGGAGCCCTCCCCAAAAGGTGCACGGAAGCATAGAGCCACGAAGTCGACCGGTGGTATCTCACCACCGTGAGGACGACGAGGGGGATCCACGTTCCCGTAGCACAGCTGGTGAATCCTGGTGGGAGAGGCTCGTAGTCCAAGCACCTGTCTAGCCAACTGTGCGGTCACTCTGTAGTCGGTCCCTGCCAGTGCATAGTGAATGTAACTGTGATCTGGAGAAATCCACACTGACGCATAGAACTCTCTGACCCACTGCTCACAATAAGTACCGGGGAGCGCTAGCAGCTCTGGGAGTCCGTGGAGGTAAGTGAAATACTGTCGAATATCTACCCCAACCACGTTCCCGAGAATCTCTAGGTCAATCACCCTGTGCTCCCTGAACTGAGACTGAGAGCGAACCAGTGCCTCGTGGATGTCCTCTTGGACGACTGTGTAGAAGCGGGCACCGGCTCTAGGATCCCTGGCAGCTGGAAACCGGGTAGGGAACGGAACAAACCGCAGCTGCTGGATCTCTCGGGCTGACACAAGAGTGAGATCACTGTGGATCTTGACTGGCCTCTGGCGGGAAGCTGGAGTGCCTCTAGCCGGAGTGGCATGAGCTGTGGAGGTGGACTGTCCCTGCGTACCAGTCCGGGGAGTGGCCTGAGTACGAGCACGAGTCGACCTCCGCAGTGGCTGCTCCTCCTCCTGCTCCTATGCTGGACCCTCTGCCTGGGTCTCTGCCTCAGTGTCTGGATCCTCCTGAGCTGGATCCCTAACCATAAGCCTAATCCTCTGTCCTCCAACTATCACAGTGCCTGGAGGGGATCCATGGAATGCCTCTGCCTCAAGAACTGCACGCCGCTGACGTGGCGTAAGATCATCACCGATCCTCAGAGAACCAGAGCGATCACCTCTCTCGACTGCCTCGGCCGCTGCTGCAACTGCCTCTGCGACCTCTGCCTCTCTGTCACTGGCCTTGCGCTTCTTGGTGGCCAGCTTCTTTCCTTTGCCTTTCTCTGCCGCTGAGAAGCGACGGGGAGGATCACCTCCACCATCACCACCTGAGGCACCTCCAGTGCCGGCTGTCGGACCGCTAACATTCTTGGTACGAGCCATTGCAAAACAACCGCCCGACAAACAACTGACTGACAATGGAGAACAACGCACTGCAGAGAATTGACAGAATAGGGTCTATATAAGCAAATATATCGACTAGAGATGAGATAAACCTATGGATCGCAAGAAAAGATAAGATATGGGCATGAACGGCTTACGATCCACGGACGAGACGTGTTCCGGATGAAAATTCTCGATTGACAATCACCGGAGAACGCGAGAACTTTCCTTACGGTGCTGCAGCGGGAGAACAAAGAAGACCAAGGTCAAACAACCTTATCCTAATCCATTGAAACATTAAAACAAGCACCTTAAAGGCATGAACTCGAGAAACTCACCCAATCCTTCAAATCCACTCGAGATGGATCTGCACGTGAGGAGAAGGATGGGGCAAGGATATCTGGGCAGATCTGGCCGCGGGGGGAAGAAAGAGATCGTCGGAGGAAGGAGGAATCTGCGGCGGTGGTGGTTTCGGCGGTCTAGGGCACGGGGAGGCTCGGGCGATGATGGCGGAAGAGAAAGAAAACGCCCGCTCGAAGCCCCTGGGCGCGGGCTTTATGCGCCCGCCACGGGGTCACCGGACGCTCTTTATGTGGCACCGGACGCGTCCGGTGACCACCGGACTCATGCGCAGAGAGGATTGCATTTTGGCTTTGCACCGGACGATGGGCACCGGACGCTGGCTTTAGCGTCCGGTGCTTCAGGTCACACCAGGTGAGCACCGGACGCACCACACCGGACGCTGCAGGAACACTGTTCCTGCGTCCGGTGCGTGCAATCTGGCACACTCACCGCACCGGACGCTCAGAGGCAGCGTCCGGTGCATCGTCCGGTGCTCCTCTGAGCACTTTTCCAACTAAGCACCACGTCCGACTTTGACCCAACCAAGTTCCATCTTCAAAAACACTCAAATAAACACCAAATGGAACTGGTATGAGTGACATCTCTCAAACCCTCAAATTTTCACAAATATTTAGCCATAGGCTTAGTAGTTTTTATGAAGATAGTTCGAGAAAATCACCAAGGAGCATCGTATGGCCATAAAGCTAGGGGTTTGAATCATAATGAGCTTTGAATGCTCCCCCTATCTATGGACGAACACAGCGGATGCTCAACGAATAACCGAAAAGAAGCGGTCAATTAACAAGCGTGCATATGATATGAGTTGTAATGCAACACTTGAAAGTAAACTAATGCTTGTCAAGTTTGATCCAAGGTTAAGCTTTTTCACACACTTAGGGGGTTATCTTAACCATGTTAGACAAGCCCTACATGCAAGTTGTATTTTTAGTTTTAGTATGCATGATATGCAAAGCAAAAGTTATTTACAAGATTCAACACACAACTTTTATCTTTTAGTGAAGTTGGATAGGTCAAGCACATTAAGTTCATTTCTCAACATACAAAACCTAGCTTCATCTAGGGGTTTTGTGAAGATATCCGCCAATTGATTTTCCGTTCCCACATTCTCTAAGGATATATCACCTTTAGCAACTTGATCCCTAAGGAAGTGGTGGCGGATGTCAATATGTTTTGTAAGGGTGTGTTGAACCGGGTTGTTTGCAAGTTTTACGGCACTTTTGTTGTCACACAACAAAGGTACTTTGTCTAGTACTACTCCATAATCTAGCAAAGTTTGTTTCATGTAGAGTATTTGTGCACAACAAGCACCGGTGGCTATGTATTCAGCCTCGGCCGTTGACAAGGCAACACTATTTTGTTTCTTTGACATCCAAGAGACAAGTGATCTACCTAGGAAGTGGCACCCTCCGGATGTGCTTTTTCTATCAATCCGGCACCCGGCATAATCCGAATCGGAATAGCCTATAAGTTGGAATCTTGCACCTTTGGGATACCACAAGCCTAGGCAAGGTGTGTATTTTAGATACCTAAGAATTCTCTTGACCGCAATCAAGTGAGATTCCATAGGCATTGCTTGATATCTTGCACACATACACACACTAAACATTATATCGGGCCTAGATGTGGTGAGGTAGAGTAGACTTCCTATCATGGAGCGATAGAGAGTCTTGTCAATAGGGTTACCTCCCTCATCCAAGTCGAGATGCCCATTTGATGCCATGGGAGTCTTGATTGGCTTGCAATCCATCATCTTGAACCTCTTGAGAAGATCTTGAGTGTACTTCTCTTGAGAGATGAAGACCCCTTCCTTCATTTGCTTGACTTGAAATCCAAGGAAGAAGGATAGCTCGCCAATCATGGACATCTCAAACTCCTTGGACATCAAATCACCAAATTCCTTGCAAAAATCTTCATTAGTAGAGCCAAAAATAATATCATCAACATAAACTTGGCAAATGAAGATTTCCCCATTCATTTTCTTGGTGAAGAGTGTTGTGTCAACTTTCCCAATCTTGAAGCCCTTCTCGATGAGGAAGTCCCTAAGCCTCTCATACCAAGCTCTAGGAGCTTGCTTGAGACCATAGAGAGCCTTGGACAACCGGTAGACATGCTTGGGGTACCTAGGGTCTTCAAAACCGGGGGGTTGCTCAACATAGACAAGCTCATTAATATAACCATTTAAAAAAGCACTTTTCACATCCATTTGAAATAACTTGATATCATGACTAGATGCATATGCAAGTAGGATACGGATTGCTTCAAGTCTTGCCACCGGTGCAAAGGTTTCACCGAAGTCAAGACCTTCCACTTGTGAAAAACCTTTTGCCACAAGTCTTGCCTTGTTGCGCACCACTTTGCCTTGATCATCCTTCTTGTTCCAGAAGACCCACTTTGTTCCAATCACTCTTGCATCTTTGGGTCGCTCTTCAAGTGTCCATACTTGGTTGCGAGTGAAGTTATTCAACTCCTCTTGCATGGCCATGATCCAATCCACATCACGAAGAGCTTCCTCTATAGTCTTTGGTTCATCTTCAAGAGACACAAAAGCGTGATGTTCAATAAATAAAGCATGTCTAGAACGAGTAGTTACACCACGTGATGGACTCCCGATGATGAGATCTTGAGAGTGATCTTGGAGGAGATGTGATGTTCTTCTTGCTGCCACTTGAGGGGTTGGTTGGGGAGCATCAACATCTTGTGCTTGTGCCACCGCTTGCTCATGAGTGACTTGGGTGTCTTCATGAGCATCTCTCACATCCTTGTCTTCATCTTGTGGTACATGTGAGGTGGATGGTGGCTCAATGACTTGCACATCATCATCTTCTTTAGGCTTGATGTCTCCCACCGGCATGTTCTTCATGGCATCCCTCAATGGTTCACCACCTACATCACCAAGATTATCACTTGCTCCTTGGGAGCCATTAGTTTCATCAAATTCAACATCAAATGTTTCTTCAACCATGTTTGTGGCATGGTTAAAGACCCTATATGCTTTGGACTTTGATGAATAGCCAACCAAGTAGCCAATGTCGCATCTTCTTTGGAACTTTCCCAAGTGTTGGCGCTTCTTGTAGATGTAGCACTTGCATCCAAACACTCTAAAGAATGACACATCGGGCTTCTTCTCTAGGAACTTGTGAGGAAAGAGCCTGTTTGACGCATAGCATGCGGTGTTGATTGCCTCGGCCCACATCTTCTCCGAAGTGTTATACTCATCTAGAATTGTTCTTGCCAAGGCAATCAAAGTCCAGTTCTTTCTTTCTACAACCCCATTTTGTTGTGGTGTGTATGTTGAGGAGAACTCATGCTTGATTCCCACTTCATCACAATATTCTTCAATGTTAGTGTTGTCAAACTCTTTGCCATTGTCACTTCTAATTTTCTTGATCTTCACATCAAATTGATTTTGGGCATTCTTTGCAAACTTCTTGAATATTGATGCAACTTCGGCCTTGTCTTGCAAGAAGAATGTCCAAGTGTACCGGGAGAAATCATCAACTATGACCAAGCAATATTTGTTGCCTCCAAGATTAGCATATGTTGTTGGTCCAAACAAGTCCATGTGAAGTAGCTCAAGCACTCTTGAAGTAGAGAGATAGGCTTTGGTTGGATGAGTGTTTGCAACTTGTTTGCCCGCTTGACATGCACTACAAAGTTTGTCCTTTTCAAATGTCACATCCTTCAAGCCTCTAATCAATTCTTTCTTCATCAACTTCTTGAGTTTGCCCATTCCAACATGTGCTAACCTTCTATGCCACAACCACCCAAGTGAAGTCTTGGTGAATAAGCAAGTCTTGACATTAACTTCATTGGATGAGAAGTCAACCACATATAAGTTGTTGTGCCGGAAGCCTTTGAATATCACTTCATTGTCATCTTCCTTGGTCACAATTACTTCCTTCTTCTTGAATAGGCATTCAAATCCAAGATCACATAATTGTCCAACCGAGAGCAAATTGAAACTCAAGGATTGCACATAGAGCACATTGGTGATGGAGTTGTCATTTGATATAGTAACCTTTCCTAGTCCCTTGACTTTCCCTTTTGAATTGTCACCAAATGTGATCTTCTCTTGGTTGTCAACATCTTCATCAAGAGAGGTGAACATCCGGGGATCTCCGGTCATATGTTGAGTGCAACCACTATCAATTACCCAATGTGATCCACCGGTCTTGTAGTTCACCTACACACAAGAGATCAAGCTTGAGATTTAGGGACCCACATTTTCTTAGGGCCCTTGACCTTCTCTACTAGTTGCTTTGGCACCCAAATCTTCTTTGGCCGTTGCTTGTTTGGTGGCCCCATGAAGCTAACCTTGACTTTGCCACACTTGTCTTTCCTTACAATGTAATGAGCATTGAAGGCAAATGGTCTTGCATGCTTGGGCAAGGGTGGTGGTAGTGGTGCCTTACACTCATGAGCAAAGTGTCCTTCTTGACCACACTCAAAACATCTTTTTGGCTTTGGCTTACTTGCTTGATCATGAGTGGCTAGAGACTTGATGAGCTTTGTTTGATGAGCCTTATAGCCAATCCCACTCTTGTCCATCTTCATGACGGTTTTCATGAAAAGCTCACTTTGAAGGTCCTTCCCTTTTGTGAATTTTGCTAACCCCATGGTTAGGTGTTCCTTCTCTTTCTTGAGCTTGTTGTTCTCTTGAGTTAGCTTCTTGATGATTGGGTCATTGTTGCTAGCTAACTCATCCAAGATGAATGTCTCATCTTCTTCTTGCTTGTCATACATCAAACCAAGCTTGAGATATTGATTTTCTTCCTTGAGTAACTTGTTCTCATATGCAAGCTTCTTGTCTTGATCAAGTGACTCAATCACAATTGTCTTGTGCTTGGCTTGTTCTTGCAACTCTTTCTTGAGCATGACAATCTCATCCTTGAGCTTGATAGTGTCCTCATAACTCTCGGCCACTACCACTTTCTTGCCCTTGCAATCAACACATTTGCTTGTGCTCTCCAGAAGTAAGTCATCACAAGATGTGGCTACATCAAGCTTAGCAACATTGTTAGTAGCAACATGTGTTTCATCAATTGCAAGTTCATAAGCAATCTCAAGGTTGTCATAGTTTCCTTTTAGAGTTGTTAGCTCTTCTTTCATTGCTCTATATCTAGTGATAAGCTCATCATGAACACTCTCAAGTTTATCATGTTTTTCTTTGAGCTCTTTTAGAGAGAGTTTGAGCTCCTTGAGCTTAGTGGTCATGATTTCATTTTGATCTCTAAGCTCATCACTAGACTTAAGCTTTGCTAGAAGTGTTTCATTTTCAAGTTCAAGCTTTTCATTTTCACTTCTAGATTTTCTTATGACCTTAGTGTACTTGTTTAGCAATTTTACAAGTTCATCATAAGAAGGTGATTCATATTCACTATCACTCTCACTACTCTCATCCTCACTTTGTACCTTCCAGTCACCCTTAGCCATAAGACATAGGTGTGTAGAGGATGTAGATGGTGGTGAAGATGATGGTGATGGAGCATCGATGGCAATGGCGGCAACCTTCTCATCATCACTTTCATTGCCGGAGGAGTCACCACTTGAGCTTTCAATGTCGGTGAGCCAATCACCAACAATGTAAGCCTTGCCATTTTTCTTCTTGTAGTGCTCCTTCTTCTTGCCACCTTTCTTCTTGTATTGCTTCTTGTCATTCTTCTCATCATCACTTGAATCATCTTGCTCTTTGTTCTTCTTCTTGTACTTGTCCTTCTTGGGCTTTGGACATTGATGAGCAAGATGCCCAAGTTCACCACAATTGTAGCAATCCATCTCGGAGATGGGCTTCCTCTTGCTACTTGTGAAGAATTTCTTCTTCTTGGAGTCAAAGTTGACTCCATTCTTGTTGAGCTTCTTCAACATTTTTGTGGTTCTTCTCACCAAGAGGGCAATGGATGCATCATCATCACTTGAAGTTGATGACTCAACTTCAATCTTCTTGGCTTTGCCCTTGTGAGAAGCTTTGAGAGCCAAGTCCTTCTTTTCTATCTTGGCCGACGAGGAGCCATCTTGAGGGTTCATGTGCATGTACATCTCATGAGCATTGATCTTCCCCAATATGGTGGTTGGTGTAGCGGTGGAAAGATCGCCTTGATGAAGCACGGTTACTATGTGCCCATATTTCTCAATGGGAAGCACACATAGTATCTTCCTTGCTACATCCGCCGTACTCATTTGTGTAAGCCCAAGTCCATTTAGCTCCTCTACAATGACATTCAAGCGAGAATACATTTCATTAGCATTTTCTTTAGGAAGCATTTCAAAAGTATTAAGCTTGTTCATCACTAGGTGATAGCGTTCCTCGCGTTCACTCTTTGTTCCCTCATGGAGCGCACAAAGTTCCTTCCAAAGTTCATTGGCGGTTTTGTGGCTCCGAACGCGGTTGAACACCTCTTTGCAAAGACCTCTAAAGATGTGGTTTTTGGCCTTCGCATTCCACTTCTCGTTTTCTTGCTCTTGTGGAGTAAGAGCGGTGGCTCTTTCCGGAGGGGCAAACCCTTCGGTCGCGGCTTTTATGCACTTTACATCGCATGCCTCAAGGTATGACTCCATCCGTATTTTCCAATACGGGAAGTCATCCCCATCGAACATGGGTGGCGGTCCATCCCCGTTAGACATCTTTCTCTAGGTGGTGAAGCCTAAATAATGAGCACTAGGCTCTGATACCAATTGAAAGGATCAAGATGCCCAAGAGGGGGGTGAATTGGGCTTCTCTAAAAATTTAAGCAACCTATAAGCTCCAATTCAACCCCTTGTGCCTAGTGTGACTTAGAGAGCTACCGGATAAAAGTTTTGCAACCTAGTTCCAATCCTATTCTAGCATGGCAATTCTAAGAATGTAAAAGCACAAAGTAAATGCTAGAAAGTAAAGGAGTAGTGGAAGAAAGTGCTCGGTGATGTTTTGCCGAGGTATCGGAGAGTCGCCACTCTCCACTAGTCCTCGTTGGAGCACCCGCGCAAGGGTCTTGCTCCCCCTTGGTCCGCGCAAGGACCAAGTGCTCTCTACGGGCTGATTCTTCGACACTCCGTCGCGGTGAATCGCCCAAAACCGCTCACAAGCTTGACACGAGCCACCCACAAGAACTCCAGGTGATCTTCGTGCCTCCAATCACCACCGAACCGTCTAGGTCATGGCGATCACCAAGAGTAACAAGCAAAGAAATCTCACTTAACCCAAACAAGGCACTAGAGAGTGGTGGATGCACACTTGACTCTTGGAACTCACTAGAGGAGGATTCTCTCAAGAATTCACTCAAAACTCAATCCTCTCTAGGCTCTTGCAACTCTCTTGCTCCACAACAAGTTTCTCTGATGTTCAAATGGGCAAGAGAGCTCCCATGGACGAGGTGGAGGAGTATAAATACTATCCACAAAGTCCAAAGGCCGGCCAACCGTTTTCCACTGAAAACGGGGTCACCGGACGCACATTATGTTGCACAGGACGCACTGCACCGAGCGTCCGGTGTAACATAACGGCTAACTGTACTTCTCTCTGACAGGTCACCGGACGCTAACTCCCAGCGTCCGGTGCACCGTCCGGTGCTTGGGGAAACTTTACATACTCCCTGCGCATGGGACCGGACGCTACCCGGTGCGTCCGGTGCTAGCGTCTGGTGCCCAACCCTAAGCACCAAACTTTTCTAGCGGCTAAGGACCTCACCGGACGCACTCACAGAGCGTCCGGTGCAGCGTCCGGTGCCCCTTTGGGCACCCAAACTTCGTCGAAACGCGATCGCTCCAAAACAAAGTTGGTTCCTCTCGATCTAAGGACTATCTCTGAGCTGCCTAGAGCTAGGTTTACCAAGTGTGCACCACACCTAAACCTAAAGCCTTGCCTAAGTCAAGCTACTAGATCAAAGCCCCTCTTAATAGTACGGTCAAAGGAAAACAAAGTCCTAAACTACTCTAAGTGCCCTTCTTCACCATATGGCACTTAGACCTAGTCTAGTCTTGACGATGTCCATCCATCCTTTGAAAACCGAAACGATTTCCACTATTAAGTAGGCATGTACGTCCCTGTTCATCGAGTACCTGTTTACCATGACCTTACCTATGACTTTGCCTCTGCAAAACACACGTTAGTCATAGTAATCAACAGTGTCATTAATCACCAAAATCACTAAGGGCCTAGATGCTCTTTCAGTGGCGTAGTCGGTGATTCTGGTGGCGCCTCCTCTTCGTGTATAACTATCTTCTCCCCCCACACCTGACTCGGTGCTACGGTCTCCTCAGGGCAGTTCTGTTTAAGCCGTATGTCTTCAGACCTTATCACTTCTCCTTCGTAGTCTGCCCATTCGTCCTTGATGATTTGCCTCCTCTGGTTGCGGTTGCGTCGTCTTCTTCTTGTCCTGACTTGCTTAGAGTCTTCAACTATATAGTTAAGGTCAGTAAAATAGCGGCGTATCTTCTCAGAGGGGAAGTGCATGTGGACTTCTCTGGTTCCAATATAGATGATGGCTTTGATAGTGTTGAGGAACGGTCTTCCAAGGATGATGGGTGGATCGTACTCGTCTTCTCCCATGTCAATGATCTGAAAGTCATCTGGAGTTGAATATATATTGGTTGTAGGGGCATGGTTCCATGCAGGATCTGATAAGTGACTGCGGCCATTATGTTGTCGTTAGATCCGATGTCGTAGAGTGTCTTCTGAAAAGAGTATCTGTTGATTGTGCAATCAATGCTTGGAACATCAGGGTCGTCCTTCTTGATCAGGAAGGGCGACTTGAGTCGATGATTTTGACCTCCTCTGAACTGCAGTGACCATCTTAGCTGACTCGGTCCACATTTGCTTTTTCCTGTTCCTCCTGTTGGTCCTCTTCCTTGGTACATGTCGGGATTGCTCTGAAATTTGTGTAGTCTTGTTCTTGAAGGAAAGTCTCCTTCTTCCCCTTGATGTAGAAACTGAACTTGGCAGTATTAACGTAGATGACAGCTCTGGTGTTTAGGAATGGCCTCCCTAAGATGATGGGTGCCCTCTCCTCAGTACTAGTCTCTATCACCACGACGTCTGCTAGAGCGTACAAGGTACCAACTCGGACGCAGAGGTTCTTCAATATTTTCTTTGGGAAACTAAGTGTCTGATCTCCATTGTGTTTGTGCTCGTAGATCCCGGTTCTTCACTTGGTGGAATCTGGGAGTTGTAAAACTCCTCCATGTTTTGCTTGAATTGTATCTGCTCATAGAGACAAGGCAGAGATCAAGTGCATGGGCCCTGTTGGTGGAAAACACCAACAGAACCAAAAGTGTATTTGTTCTTCTCTAACCTTAAGCATAGTGAGCAAGACAAAGTTGATGGATCATGAGTGTAGCATTTAAAACATTTGTTAGATCAGATGGTTCAACCTAATGGAAAGATAATCTATCTATATTTATGTTTTGTTTATATCTTCCAAAGATTTAAATGTGCAACATTTTAGCTTATATGATTAGGAGTGTGGGATCACGAAGGTAGTACTAAGAACAAAGATTAAAGGACTAAACATGTTGAATTAATTGAGTTGGTTAATCTGGAGTTATAAATCATACATGTTTGTCTCTTTATTTTAAGTGAATGCCAGAACAAAGGAAAAACTTATAAAAGCGATAATCAAGTACCTTAAGATGTCACCTTACTTGAAGAGTGATGGTATAGTATTACCTTGTGGAGGCTTTCCTTTCTTAGCGGTTGTGCATCGTGTTTGTGGCACCCTCCATAGATCATCTCTTTATGATGAATGAGCTATGTCCTTCTTGTGCAAATTGTTAAACTTCATGTGTCTCCTTTGTCTCCAGTGAGTTTGTATCTCAGGACTTCCCAGGTTGATATTGAAAGTTTTCCTGCAGGGGTTAGTCCAACAAAATATACCAATGTCTACACAAGCAGTTTTTAGTTCAATAATCCAACTAGACTCCATGTCTAATCAGATTAAGGAAGGCTGTTTAACCTAAGCACCATGCTTAATTTAAAAGCCAATAGAAGTATGTGCAGTACTTCCAAACCAACACTTACTTAAGATAAACATAGGTAGCATGATGGCATTTATAGAGATCTACTCAAGTGAAGATGAAGTAGTGTGATTAGTATTTAACAAATTGAGCATGTCTCAAAGGTAAGGGCAACCAACATAGCAACATGGCAAATGATGTTTTTATGTAAAGTACTCCCCCAAGCTTGAATTTTGCAAAATTCAAGATTGGATGAATTTAATTCAATGTTGCATGATGATTGGTTGGGCATACCTTGCGCTTGTCATTCCTCGGATCTTTTTGCTCCAATCCTGGAAAGGTTAGTGGCAAGAATACCCGAAGGAATATTTCTACAATTATCTCAATATGCTCAATACACAAGGCAATGTTGCAAATAATTAGAAGTTCATGTTACGATCTGATAAGTGCTTGTTTAAGGACGCTAAGCTTATCCTTGGGAAACCATCAAGTTATGTTGGTGAAGTGGTTTCCCCTCCAACACCTACCTATATCAAGATTAACTCAACGAGACCTGCAATATTTATTATAGACATATGCATCGACAACCGCTCTTTTAAAGTTATAAATAGAAAAGAAGAGGGGGTTGGAGATCTCAAATGTGATAAGGATGGAGAGACCAATTGATTGGAGAGATGTTTTATATGAGCAAGGACTGGGTGAGGTATTTATGAAATAACTTCCATGCTCACTGCTGTTTCTCTCATTCTCAAACTCCAAGGATGATTCTTCATGAATGCTTAAAATTCCTCTAGGATTGTCTCTCAAGTTTGTTTTATCTATCCATTCAATGGTGATAGCACATGGATTTTTAATGCCCTCTAGCCATTGATGTTGCTCTTCTCGATCCTCCTTCTTATGCATGGGATGTCTAGAGAGATTCATAGGATTATCGGGAGGTTCAAGAGAAAGAGCATAGTAGAATTTATTAATCTCAAGGATGGGTTGCATAGCCGAATCATGGGATTGAAATGTTTGGAAATCGGCTATTGAAACTTCCTCTCCTTGTATGGGAGATGATTCCTTCTCTATCTCTAAGATTTTTCTATGAAGACTAGTACAAGAAGGATGTCCACAAATGAAGACATACCTTCCTTTACTAATAGATAAAGAAAGAAAGACTCTACCAAAAATTATATGATTAAGACCAATGTGAAAATATCTAGGAAAAACATGGTCTTGTAGGGCTAGGTCTAAACCAGAATTTATAGAAATATTAACACAATCCCTAGGTGTAGCTAAAAGTGCATTATCTTTTTGATTAAAAGATAGGACCTCGGCTATAGAAAAGGGTTGGTTTTGACCTATTGCAATCAACTCCAGACACAGATCATAATTAGGGGCAGGACGTGTTGACTCCCATGGTCTATGGCTGGTCTCCGAAGGTGCAAAGAATTCAACAATAGGTATGGAATTTGAGTTATCCATAAAGATAAAATAAAAAGATAAAAGAATAAAAGTATAATACAAGATAATAGCAAGACTCAAAGTTATCTCAGCAAACCGTCTTTCTCCCCGGCAACGGCGCCAGAAATGCTTGTTGATATTTGGTAACGCAATAAGGAAATGATCCGCAAGCACACGGATATCGGTGAGCATTTCACCCGGAAGGTTTTCCAGAGTTGTCGTATTTATATTTTTACCACTGGGAGAAAGGGTGCATCTGACTAACCAAATCTATTGCTATTATCCCTTTAGGCTACAAAGAATGTTTCTCGATGTGAGTGATTTATAGAGAAGACTGCAACCGTAGTCTCGTTCTAACCTTGGTAAGGATGATCTACTGTTCTATTAGGGAGGCTCACGGAATCTAGACAACACAAAGGATGTTCGACCCACACCTATAACCCTACCCGTCCTGCTAACAAGATATGGGATACAAAGGTAACTCGGAAATGTCACGTTCCTCGCTACTACCACGGTCCAGCTAGTCAGGGGATATCTATGAGTACCCTAGCCTAAACACCACATTTACGCTAACAAGTGATTATTCTAATACTCAACCGGAAGAGGATTAAAGTAAACTCATAAACCAAAGAACAATAAAACAAGAACTTACTAGTATTAGAAGTCGAATTACTGAAGAATCTTAGAAGCAAGCCTCGGGTTAGGAGACTTGATCCCGCAGGTACAACTTGGAGTAGACACCGACAGGCCGGCCTTCCTCCGATCTACACCTCCACTCTATCTCTCTCAATCTAGTAGAAACTAGAAGATCTATTTCTACTTACATTGGTTGCTAAGCCTAAAAAGAAATATTATTTAGAGAAGAGGTTTTCCTTCGAGGGCACCCCTCAATCTCTATGATAATTTCTTGTCTCCTCCAGGGGCCAGAGGGGTCTCCTTATATAGTCCTCCTCCTCTATGCGTTTTTGGGTCGGTAGGCGAGGTGGTACTATGTTTTCCTTGATCCAATAGGTCGGTGGAACATCCCGAGCGAAGAGAGTCCCGAACAGGATCCAGCAGGGGGCGGGCGCCCAGGTCACCAGGGCGGGCGCCCTAGGCCTGGCCCCTTTCGGCCTCCGCTTCCTTCCCGTGGCTTCTGGAGTCTTCTAGATGGTAGAAAATTGCGCGGTGCGTTGATATCTCTATGTAATCCTCACATGTGGGCCTTTCTTCCTTATTTCCTGATAACCCCCTGCAGAAATAGACAAACACCAAAACTCGTGGAATTCTGTCAGATAAAACCCTAAGTCTAGATGTTGATTTCATTTGGATCCTTTTCTTTGTTTATTTGATAATTAAATTTGATACTTAAGGACCATCAACAACATACACTTTCCTCTGAAGAAGATGACGCAACTGAAACTAGAGGAGGCAAATCATCAAGGACGGATGGGTAGACTACAAAGGAGAACTGATAAGGTCTGAAGACATACAGCTTGAACAAAACTGTCCTGAGGAGACCGTAGTACCGAATCAGAAAGAGAAGATAGTTATACACGAAGAGGAGGCGCCACCGGAATCACCGACTACGCCATCCAGCAAATCCCAGGATGACTGAGAAAACGGAGAGTCCCGTTCGGAGGACTTAAAAACACCGAACGCCTTGCCAAGAGGTAAACTTGGTAGTTATCCTTTTCCTTTCAGTAATTTGCTTAGTTAATCAGGTTCATGCTATCTTGAAAAGAAAATAAAAATGTTAAAAATAGTAAGCCCCATGTGAGTAGACTTGTGGTTTAAAAACCCGTAGGTATATTGACTGTGGTGGCATAAAATAAATATGTTTTCATCTTACAATAAAAATATAAAAATAATAAGTGCATGATCCTGCTAAATAAATAACATTTATTAAGGAGGCTCAACATGATAAAGGCTAGATATTTATGCTAACACATAACCAGTTCCACAAAGCTTTGTTGTCTATTTGAGCTCCACAGAATTCAAGGATCAAAGAAGACTAGCAGACGGAGGATATCCTAATCGCTGTCAGGGTGCTGCCGACATTCAAATACACCTCCGCCACCAGCTAGCTACATCAGAAGAAATTACGTCAAAATCCAGCTTGGGGGAGAGCACCCCCATTTATCCAGCTAAGTGTTTCTACTCGCGTTTATACTTTACTCAAATAATAAAAAGATGCATAATCATAAAAACCCAAATGAAGATTTTGTGCTTTTATATATATCTTTGCTTAGTTCGCTAAATAAATAAAGTTTGCTATGAACCCTCATGACAAACTCTCACATGGAAATGATGAATAGTTGCTCTGCCATGACTAGTTCTCAAAATTGAAATCTCTCTCAAGTTTAGGCATAACTGTTATAATTTAAACCTGCTCTAAACCTGAACTTGTGGGAAGAGTACTTGATCTAAAGTCTAAGTCGTTAACGGATATGATATGGGAAGGTTGAGCTGCTGTTTATCTGTTCCTAAAGATGCTAGAATTCTGGAGAATTTTATCTTTGAAAATCTTTAAAATAACACATGATGAGTTCCTATATGATGAGAGTTTAAAATCCTACCATAGCCATATATACATGCTTATTAGACATTGAGCCACACATTTACTTTTTACTGCTTATGAGCATTGAGTGTGGTCAAGTTGTGTAGACCCTTAGGAGCTTGTCATGTGGTTAAAATCAAGATTCACTTGCACGTTAGCTCATATATGCTACTTCTACTCTGAAAGTACCCATCCACATACATCCACTCACTTCCATCTCTAGATTCACCCAAAATTATTCTACTCCTAATCCGGGAGAGAATAGCCAAAAACATTTCTGTTTTTCCCTGTGAAATAAATGCTCGAGTTATCTTGGTTACTACCACTTGCTATATTGTTTAAGGAGATGAGTGCTCTAAAAAAAGAAGAAAAAGAGAAAAAATACGTGGAAATAAAAAGGGGCATGTGCCAGGAACCTCGAAGAAAAGAAAAAGTGAGACGAGAGGTAAAAATGGACAAGTGTCCGACAGTAGAATTAGGGGTACAAGATACCCACCTGAGAGAAAAGAAAAAAATATAGAGCATCTCATTCTCCTCAAAAAGCTTCAAAGTGCAAGAAAGGTATGTATCCCCTTAAAAGAGCAAAAGTAGAATTAGACTTTCACCATTGTTATCACCATCATCACCATACACCATTCACTCGCCACACATGCACATCTTGATTTGACTTATTGACTTGTTCTTCTGGATCCATGGTTTGAATATGCAATAAATGTCTTGTAAGTATGTATTAGCTGTCTCCCACCTATGAGCTCCAGATATCAAAACCTTATTAGAGTAAGGTGAGAGAGAAGGCAATATCACTATGCCTCATACTAAAAATACCACATACTTTGAGAGAAGGCATATACCATTACTGCCTTGGTAAGGATCCAGAAATACCACAAAAGAGAGATCTGAGAGAGTCATACAAGGAATCTCTGAGTTTTATTTGAAAATCTGCAAAAACTCCAGAGCTATAGCTGATCAAGAATAAGAAACATGGCGCTTGACTTGACCGTTCTATCTTTTAACTGCTCAAGACACAAGTGATGGTTGCAAGCCCCATGGTGAAAGGTAAAATGAGTATGTTTTAAGTCTTAACAGTTTACTCTAACTCAGAGATGAGATCTTGCTTGAACGCATAAGGCATGAAACCACTGCAGAAACTCTTGAGTTCATCCTTGCTCAGGGATGAGCAAGAGGTAAGCTTGGGGGAGTTGTTGACGGTCCTTAAGTACCAAATATAATCATCAAATAAATAAAGAAAAGGATCCAAATGCAACCAACACCCAGACTTAGGGTTTTAACTGATAGAATTCCACGAGTTTTGGTGTTTGTCTATTTCTGCAGGGGGTTCTCAGGAAATATGGAGGAAAGGCCCACACGTCGGGTTTACATAGAGATAATAACGTGCCGCGCAATTATCTTACATCTAGAAGACTCCAGAAGCCACGGGAAGGAAGCGGAGGCCGAACGGGGCCAGGCACTGGGCGCCCGCCCAGTTGACCTAGGTGCCCGCCCCCCTGCAGAGTTGGATCAGGACCCTCTTCGTGGACTAAGCTCCACCGACCTAAAGGATCAAGGATAACCGTCCAATCAATGTCGGTTTGATCCAATGGCTCACGTTCACTTGAGGGGACTATAAAACCAGACCCCCTGGCCCCTGGAGGAGACAAGTTCATCATAGAGTTGAGAGGAGCCCTCGAAGGAATACCTCTCCTCTAAATAAAATTTCTTTTAGGCTTAGCATCCAATGTGAGTAGAATTAGATCTCCTAGTTTCTACTAGATTGAGAGATATAGAGTGGAGGTGTAGATCGGAGGAAGCCCGGACTGTCAGTGTCTACTCCGAGGTTGTACCTGCGGGATCAAGTTCTCCTAACCCGAAGCTTGCTCCTAGGATTCTTCTTTCGACTTCTAATTCTAGTAAGTTCTTGTTTTATTGTTCTTTGGTTTATGAGTTTACTTTATTCTCTTCCGGTTGAGTATTAGAGTAATCATTGCTAGCGTAAATGTGGTGTTTAGGCTAGGGTACTCATAGATATCCCCTGACTAGCTGGACCGTGGTAGTAGCGAGGAACGTGACATTTCCGAGTTACCTTTGCAGCCCACATCTCGTTAGCAGGACGGGTAGGTTTATAGGTGTGGGTCGAACATCCTTTGTGGTGTCTAGATTCCGTAAGCTTCCCCAATAGAACAGTAGATCATCCTTACCAAGGTTAGAACAAGACTACGGTTGCAGTCTTCTCTATATATCACTCACATCGAGAAACATTCTTTGTAGCCTAAACGGATAGTAGCAATAGATTTGGTTAGTTAGATGCACCCTTTCTCCTAGTGGTAAAAATATAAATACGATACTCTGGAAAACCTCCCAGGTGAAATGCTTACCGATATCCGTGCGCTTGCGGATCATTTCCTTATTGCGTTACCAAATATCAACACTATGAATATGACTTTGATCTATTTGATTATATCAGAATTGACTTTATTTTATTTGCTTATGTTCTCAATTAATTGTTATTAGTCTACTTTGTTTATATTCTTAGCGTAGTTAGATTAGAATTATGTTTATGCATAGGATCGTATAGCGCTTGCTCGTTGGGCCAATTGGTGAGTGGTAGATATTGTATAGGCGAGGTGCCTAGACCGTATTTATCTGTGATTACTCCTTATAGTCCGGATCGCAAGGTAGATTGCGATAGTGATAGTCCTGTTGAGTCCTAGGTAGTCCTCCTCCCAATTATAAGGATTGTAGAGCACCATTGTTACAGGGAAGTGATTGCTATGTTCATGATCTTTCTTGGTAATATCATTATGCATAAGTATAACCTTTTCTTATGATGATGCTAGGTGTAATTGCACTAGTCATTGTATGCTTTGACAATATAGTTAGAATACTTAGGATTTATTCTTGTAGATCATCCTAATTCATGCTAGTGTTATAGACTTAGAGTACTCTATTGAGATGATTATCATATTTATATGTAGCTATATGTTCTCATTTATCTTGTCTCATTTATTATTCATATTTATATTATTTATCTTATATGACACTTACCTGCATAAGAGATAGATAAAGATATGGTTAAGTTCTCCATAAATACATGCAGTGCTCATTGCTCATTATCCAATGCAGTCCCTTCCCAGTGATAAAAATATAAATAACGATACCTAGATTACTTCCGGTTAAAATGCTACATCGATATTATCTGTGCACTTGCGGATCCTTTATTTATTATCTAGAAAAGCATATACATTTAATACCAGCACATCTACATCATGTTGGGGCTGACCACCTAGCTTAAGTGATGTAAAGTAATTTTGATGCCGTTGCTAGGGATAGGTTTAAAAGTCTATTTATAGTAATTGCGTTAAGAAGTGTCAACACCCATATGGCAGTGCCTCCACACTCTTCACAAGTTATGCGTGAATCGTGGACGAGCATGACTTCATTCTTCTTTTATTGATCACATTCATCAAGCTTCTTCATGAGTAGGTCTATCTTGGTAGACAACATGTCTACCTCTTAGACTTGATGCATTCCTCCTCTCTTGCGTGTCTGAGTGCGTTCATCATTCCATCCCTGGTTTGAAGCTATCTTTTCAACAAGAGTGGTTGCTTCACAAATAGTGAGTGACTAAAACAATCCTCGAGAAGCTGCATCTATATTGTCACGAGCACTAGTGGTAAGCCCATGATAGAATGTCTACATGAGTAGCCAATCCTCCATCCCATGGTGAGGACATTCTGATATATAATCTTGAAAGTGTTCCCAAGCCTCTAGGACAGATTCATTGTATTGCTGCTAGAAAATTGAGATCTTTGCACGTAGGGCGTTGGTTTTTCCTACGGGAAAGAACTTGGCTAGGAAAGCAGTTGAGCAGATATTTCATGTAGTATTTTTCTCTCTGTTGGCGTATAACCATTGCTTCGCCCTTCCCAAGAGTCAGAATGGAAAAAGGTAGAGTAGTATGGCATGTCTTTTAACCCTTTGATGGTGAATGCGTTGCATATCTCCAGGAAGTGTTAGAGATGGGCACTTGTATCTTCATGTGCTTTCCCACAAAACTGGCTACTTGCACCATATTGATCAAAGCTGGCTTAAGCTCAAATCCTTCTTCTCCCACATCGACTGTTGTTCCAGTCCTGATGTTGGCAATGGTTGGAGCAGAGAATTCTTGAAGAGTCTTGTTAGCCATGGCTTCAAATAGTGGCATCAAACTCCTTCTTGGCTGGTCTTCTTCTGATGAAGTGGTTGGGGATCTCTTCTTCCTAAGTTGTGTTGTGGCTTTTCTAATCATTTCCCCTGGATCTTCAACGTAATTTGTCGGACGAAGAAAACCAAACATACACTTGTTGAACGCAACAAGCCTGTTCGAGTAAAAGATTAATAGTGTGGCTCGATTATCACATGTGTAAGATTATTCCTAGATGTTCAAAATAAATCTATCTAAACCTCCTTTTTGCCTTCCTCGGCAACGGTGCCAGAAATGCTTGTTGATATTTCTAATACGATTACAAATAAGAAATTCAAACTCTATCCTAGTAAAGGCATTAGAAATATTTGGGACATCTCCTAGCATTGCTTAAGTCAGGTTGTCATTCCCAACACAACACCAAAAGATGTAGTTGTATGTTGGGTATTCTTAACATCATTACCAAAAGTAGACTTAGTTTGATAACGGTGCCAAAAATGCCAAACCTATCTCTCATACCACTTAAGCCAAGTTGTCATCCCCAGAATGACATGAGAGACACGGTATTGAAATATGCAATTGCTCTTCTAAATAAATAATGAATGGGATCTGCAAGCGCACAGATTAATACCGATGCAGCATTTTAACCGGGAAGTATTCCACGTATCGTTATTTATATTTTTACCACTGGGAAGGAATTAGCAATCATCAATATTGATTATAGAATAGAATATGAGATTGAGTATCTATCATTGCATGTATAATTGAGAACATTTATCTAACTCTTTCATACAGGGATAAGTGTCACATAAAAGATATATGAAGTAATGAATAGTGACAAAGATAATTAATCTGATCAGCATAACTTAGCCACATATAAATATGATAAGCACCTCAATTAGATATTCTAGAAAGTCATTAGCATGGAATTAGAACGAACTACAAGAATATTTCCTAAGTTATTCTCAACTATATAGTCTAGCATTATCATAGTTAGTGCAAGCATACTTAGCAATCATTGTAAGACAAGACTACCCCCATGCATAGTGATATTAGCAAGGTAAATGAGAAACATAGCAATCACTCCCCTATAATAATGTTCCTCTGCCAGCCCAATACACGAGAGGGGGACTATATAAGAATCAATGAAGCTGTCACTATCACGTACTACCCCACGATCTGGCATATTGGGTACAATCGCAGATAAATACGGTATAAGCACCACGCCTACACAATATCTATCATTTACCCATGGATCCGATGGATAAACGCTATACGATCCTAAACATGTATATAGATCCAATCTAACTAAGCCAAGTATATAACTATGATAAACTAAGAACAATATAATCTTGAATATAAACAAGTAGAGCAAAGTCATAAGCAATATATTGAAGTAGAACAAAGTCATATTCATAATATTAAAGAACAAATATGATTAGAAGAACAATTAGAAGCACAATTAGAGAATTACCAAGAATCCTCCTGACAGATCCGGAAACCAATCGAAGATTGACTCCTTCTAGTTCTAATCCTATGTAGCTATGCTAATCTAGATGTCTAATTGATGTGGTTGCTCTAATCTTGATCAGAGGCTTCTTCTCTCTTGAGGAATAATGAATTAGGGTTGAGAGGCTCTCTCCTCCAGGGGCCAGGGGGTCTGCTTTTATAGTCCCTTCAAGTGAATATGGGCCGTTGGATCAAACCGATATTGATTGAACGGTTATCCTTGATCCTTTAGGTCGGTGGAGATCTTTCCCGAAAAAGAGTCCTGTTTGGACTCCAGGAGGGGGCGGGCGCCCAGGTCAACTGGGTGGGCGCCCAGTGCCTGGCCCCGTTCGGCCTCTGCTTCCTTCCCGGGGGTTCTGGAGTCTTCTAGATGTAAGATAATTGCGCGGCACATTGATATCTCTATGTAATCCCGACGTGTGGGCCTTTCTTCCATATTTCCTCATAACCCCCTGCAGAAATAGACAAACACCAAAACTCGTGGAATTCTGTCAGATAAAACCCTAAGTCTAGATGTTGATTTCATTTGGATCCTTTTCTTTGTTTATTTGATAATTAAATTTGATAATTAAGGACCGTCAACATTGTACATATGATCATGGCACTATATAAAATGAATGAAGGTTATGATGAGAACAAGGGTGGCCCGATCTTCCTAAAGGTTCTGTTAACACTTGATTTGGTGAAAACAAGACACAAATCGATCTGGCTTCCGAACAACACGATCTGAAACCCCACAATCGCAGCACCACGTCTCCTCTGGTTATCAACCGGCCCTGCGCGTGTGACCACGCCAAGAAGGCTAAGTCCTTTGCCTCCGAATCGAAGAACACAAGCAAGAATAAGGAAGAATGCAACCAATTTGCCGATGAATGATTAATCTCATGAGTTGGGGTCTTATAAACCGATGAAACGGTGAAATTGTTCTTGACAGAATAGTCAAAGCAAAATCCAAAACCTAACAAAAGTGGTGGTATTCTATCAGATAAAACCCGAAGTCGGGATGTTGATTTCATTTGCATCCTTTTCTTTATTTATTTGATAATTAAATTTGATACTTAAGGACCGTCAACAAACTCCCCCAAGCTTACCACTTGCTCGTCTCAGAGCAAGGATAATCTCAGCGATGGATCAGAATTTGTTGCAATACTTTTAAAAATTGACGGTACACATGCTTTTAAATAGGATTTCATCTCTGAGTTAGAGTAAACTGTCAAGACTTAAAACTTATTCATTTTACCTTTCACCATGGGACTTGTAACCGTCACTTCTGTCTTGAGTAGTTAAAAGATAGAACAGTCTAGTCAAGTGTCATGTCCCTTATTCTTGATCAGCTATAGCTGTGGAGTTTTTGTAGATTTTCAAATAAAACTCAGAGATTCCTTTTATGATTCTCTCATATCTCTCTTTTGTGGTATTTGTGGATCCTTACCAAGGCAGTGATGGTATATGCCTTCTCTCAAAATATGTGGTATTTGTGGTATAAGGCATAGTGATATTGCCTTCTCTCTCACCCTACTCTAATAAGGCTTTAGTATCTGGAGCTCATAGGTGGGAGACAAAATATACATACTTACAAGACATTTATTGCATAATCAAACCATGGATCCAAAGAAACAAGCCAATAAGTCAAATCAAGATGTGCATGTGTGGCGAGTGAATGGTATATGGTGATGATAACAATGGTGGAAGTCTAATTCTTTTGCTCTTTTGAGGGGATACATACCTTTCTTGCTTTTCTGAAACTTTGTGAGGAGAATGAGATGCTCTATATATTTATTTTTTTTCAGGTGGGTATCTTGTACCTCTAATTCTACTGTCGGATACTTGTCCATTTTTACCTCTCGTCTCACTTTTTCTTTTCTTTCGAGGTTCCAGGCACTTGCCCCTTTTTATTTCCTCGTATTTTTTTCTTCTCTTTTTTTAAAGCACTCATATCTTGAGATAATATAGCAAGTGGTAGTAACAAGATAACTTGAGCATTTATTTCACAAGGGAAAAACAGAAATATTTTTGGCTATTCTCTCCCGGATCATGAGTAGAATATTTTTTTGGGTGGTTCTAGAGATGGAAATGGATGGATATATGTGGATGGTACTTCCGGAGTAGAAGCAGCATATGTGAGTGAACGTGCAAGTGAATCTTGATTTAACCACATGACAAGCTCCTCAGGGTCTACACAGCTTGACCACACTCATTGCTCATAAGCAGTAAATAGTAAATGTGTGGCTCAAAGTCTAGCAAGCATGTATATATGGCTATGGTAGGAATTTAAACTCTCATCATACAGGAACTCATCATGCAATATTTTAAAGATTTTTCAAAGATAAAATTCTCCAGAATTCTAGCATCTCTAGGAACAGATAAACAGTAGCTCAACCTTCCCATATCGTATCCGTTAACAACTTAGACTTCAGATCAAGTTTTCTTCCCACAAGTTTAGGTTTAGAGCAAGCTTTAAATTATAACAGTATATCTAAACTTGAGAGAGAACTTCAAATTTAAAAATTAGGCAGAGCAACTATTCATCATATCCATGCTAGAGTTTTATTATTAAGATTCAGATTAGCATAGCCACTTTATTTATTTATTTAGCACACTAAGCAAAAGACATATATAAGCACAAAATCTTTATTTGGTTTTTCATGTTTATGTATATTTAGTATAGTAAAAGTATAAAAATAGATAGAAATACTTAGCGGGATAAATGGGGGTGCTCTCCCCCAAGCTGAATTTTGACGTAATTTCTCTTGATGTAGCTAGCAGGTGGCAGAGGTGTATTTGAAAGTCGGCAGTATCTTGACAGCGATTAGAATGTCCTCCGTCTGCTAGTCTTCTCGATTCTTAAATTCTGTGGAGCTCAAATAGACAACAAAGCTTTGTGGAACTGGTTAAGTGTTAGCATAAATATCTAGCCTTTATCATGTTGAGTCTTCTCAATAAATATTACTCTCATTTTTATATTTTTGTTTTATAAAGCGGAAAAAATATTTATTTTACTTTTAT
Organism: Sorghum bicolor; assembly: GCF_000003195.3. Lineage (NCBI taxonomy): Eukaryota > Viridiplantae > Streptophyta > Magnoliopsida > Poales > Poaceae > Sorghum > Sorghum bicolor. Next base: position 33,566,977 of record NC_012875.2, on the reverse strand, counting down.
GCCACCACAGTGAATGTATTTATGGGTTTCATGCCACTCGTATACTCACATGGGGCTTACTATTTTTCACATTTTTATTTTCTTTTTGAGATAGTATGAACATGATTAACTAAGCAAACTAGTTGAAATAATTGAAAGGGAAAGGATAACTACCAAGTTTACCTCTTGGCAAGGCGTTCGGTGTTTTTAAGTCCTCCGAACGGGACTCTCCGTTTTCTAGTTGTCCTAGGATTCGTTGGGTGGCGTAGTCGGTACTTCCGGCGGCGCCTCCTCTTCATGTATAGTTATCTTCTCTTTCCACACCTGACTCGGTGCTACGGTCTCCTCAGGATAATTCTATTTAAACTGTACGTCTTCTGACCTTATCACTTCTCCTTCATAGTCTGCCCATCCGTCCTTGATGATTTGCCTCCTCTGGTTGCAGTTGCGTCGCTTTCTGACCTGCTTAGATTCTTCAACGATATAGTTAGGGTCAGTAAAATAGCGGCGTACCTTCTTTGAGGGGAAATGCTTATGGACTTCTCTAGTTCCAATGTAGATGATTGCTTTAACGGTGCTGAGGAACGGTTTTCCAAGGATGATGGGTGGATCGTATTCGTCTTCTCCCATGTCTATAACCTGAAAGTCTGTGTAGATAAAGTGATCGTCTATTTTGACTGGGACATCAGTTACTATTCCTTTAACATCTCGAAATGTCTGATCTGCCATCTGGAGCCGAATGTATGTTGGTTTTAAGGGTATGGTTCCAAACAAGAGCCGGTAGGTGACTGCGGCCATTATGTTGACGCCTGATCCAGTGTCGCAAGTGGTCTTGTAGAAGTTGTATCCATTTATAAAGCAATAGATGCTTGGCATTCCTAGGTCGTCCTTCTTGTCAGAAATGGTGACTTAAGTAGGTGATCTTGACCTCCATGAACTGTAGTGACCATCTTAGCTGACTCGGTCCACACTTGCTTGTTCCTGTTCCTCCTGTTGGTCCTCTTCCTTGATTCACGTCTGGATTGATCTAGGATTTGTGTAGTCTTGTTCTTGAAGGAAAATGTCTCCTTCTTCCCTTTGATGTAGAAACTAATCTTGGCAGCACTAGCGTAGTTGACAGTTCCCGAGGTGTTTAAGAATGGCCTCCCTAAGATGATAGGTGCTCTCTCATCATTACCGGTCTCTATCACCACGAAGTCTGCTAGGGCATATAAGGTACCAACTCGGACACAGAGGTTTTTCAATATTCCCTTTGGAAAACTTATCGCCTGATCTGCAAACTGCAAACACATGGTTGTCTCTAATAAAGGATATGTAAAGAATTTTTCATAGCGTACCCTGGGTATAATGTTGACGCTGGAGCCAAAGTCGCAGAGTGCTTCTGGGACGTCCACCATGCCGATGGCGATCGGGATGACGGGGCGTCCTGGATCACCTCTCTTGACCTGCAGAAGGTCAGTAGTGAATTCAGTGACGGGGTTACTCCAGTTATTACCTGCATCAAACATGTCTACAAGATTTGTAGATTCTAATCCTTCCGGTTGTGATGGTATACCGGGGTTAGTAGGAGGAACAGCAGCAACTATTTGATTTAACTAAGATTCAATCATTTTATTAAAGCTAATTTGATTCTTGATGGCAGTAGAGAAATTATCCATTCTATTATTTATATTTTCTAGCATTTTATCATTAGATGCCAATTTCTTAGATAGGTCTTTGTTGATTCCAACCTTGATTTTGTTGAGGATGGTTGTAGTAGTAGTTGTTGTTGTTGTTGATGTAGTTCACATCCTCAAGCTTCTTAGGGCAGTGATTGCCTGAGTGTCTGGTATCTCCACACTCCTCACAAGTCATGTGAGAGTCGTAGATGTGCATAACTTCTTTCTCATCTCCAGCTCTATCATCTAGCTTCTTCATGAGCAGGTCTAGCTTTGCAGACAGCATGTCTACCTCCTTGAGCTGATGCATACCTCCACCTCTCTTGTGTGTCTGGGTCCTCTCTTCATTCCAGCCTTGGTTGGACGCCATCTTCTCCACAAGAGCTGTGGCTTATGATATGGTGAGTGATAAGAATGCTCCTCCAGCTGCAGCATCCATGGTTTCTCGGGCACTGTTGCCGAGCCCATGATAAAATGTCTGCATTAGTAGCCAACTCTCCATTCCATGATGGGGACATTCTAGGATGTAATATTGGAAGCACTCCCATGCTTTTGGAACGGATTCATCATGTTGTTGCTGAAAACTTGTAATTTTCCCACAGAGAGCATTGGTCTTGCCCATGGGAAAGAACTTAGCCAGGAAGTTTGTTGAGCAGAGTGCCCACGTAGTATTCTTCTCCTTTGTAGTGTAGAACCACTGCTTCGCTCTTCCTAACAGTGAGAATGGGAAGAGGCGAAGTAGTATAGCATCTCTGGGGACTCCTGATATGGTAAATGTGTTGCAAATCTCCAGAAAGTGTTGGAGATGAGCACTAGCATCTTCGTGTGCCTTCCCACAGAACTGGCTCGTTTGCACCATGTTGATAAGTCCAGGTTTGAGCTCAAAGTTTCCATCGATCTCTGCAGCAGGTCCAGTGTGGATGTTGTCCATAGTGGGAGCTGAGAACTCACGGATTGATTTGTTCGCCATGGCTTCAAACTCTGAAGACAAGTTCCGGTGATCTTCTTGATTGGATGAAGCTTCTTGCTGAAGTGTTGATGATCTCTTCTTGAGCTTGGCTCTAGTTTTTCTGAATAAGGCTTCGAGATTGTCAACAAAATTTCTTGGAAGATGTCTTCTATTCATACATTCCCCTACATAAGATAAAAATAGAAAAATATCAGGGTAAAACTGTATGAGAGAATAGATAAGCTCAATCATATTAGTGATGCAAATGATAACTCAAAATCTATATCCATTCCTGATTAGTAATCAACCTTCCCCGGCAACGGCGCCAAAAATGCTTGTTGGGTATTCTTAACATCATTACCAAAAGTAGACTTAGTTTGCTAACGGTGCCAAAAATGCCAAACCTATCTCTCATACCACTTAAGCCAAGTTGTCATCCCCAGCATGACATGAGAGACGCGGTATTGAAATATGCAATTGCTCTTCTAAATAAATAATGAATGGGATCTGCAAGCGTACAGATTAATACCGATGCAGCATTTTAACCGGGAAGTATTCCAGGTATCGTTATTTATATTTTTACCACTGGGAAGGGATTGGCAACCATCAATATTGATTATAGAATAGAATATGAGATTGAGTATCTATCATTGCATGTATAATTGAGGACATTTATCTAACTCTTTCATACAGGGATAAGTGTCACATAAAAGATATATGAAGTAATGAATAGTGACAAAGATAATTAATCTGATCAGCATAACTTAGCCACATATAAATATAATAAGCACCTCAATTAGATATTCTAGAAAGTCATTAGCATGGAATTAGAACGAACTACAAGAATATTTCCTAAGTTATTCTCAACTATATAGTCTAGCATTATCATAGTTAGTGCAAGCATACTTAGCAATCATTGTAAGACAAGACTACACCCATGCTTAGTGATATTAGCAAGGTAAATGAGAAACATAGGAATCACTCCCCTGTAATAATGTTGCCGTGGCAGAACCCCCTAAGTGTTTGGGCCCACCGACACCTGTCATTGTCCCAAGGACCTCTGACGGTGATGCCGGGGATCCTCCCACTCTAGAAGTCCGATGAGCATGTCAGGACGCTCATTCCACCGCTACCTGTGGCGTATCAAGCGAACTCGTCCTGACCACTAGCGATGGTCAATTAACGAGAACTTCTTCTTCTCGCCCTTACAGGATAGCAAGTGGCCACCTTAACACCAAGATCACTCGTGGCGAAGACATTGCACTATCACAGATGACACAAGACCAAAATAATCTTTCAGAGTAAAACAGCGGAAGTATTACATAATTTAATTTACAAAAGGAGTTCTTCCAAATAGTAGAGTGTTATTACAAGCCAGGTCCAGCGGAGCAACTTAAACTTTAGAACACAGATTACAAATTTACAGACCCTGCCCATGGGTCACGCTCACTCTTCCTCGTCGTCAACTTCGACGACGGACACACAACAGGGTCCGAAACATGTCGGCTCCTGAGCTTCACCTGCAACAGGGGTTATAAAACCCTGAGTACAGGAGTACTCAACAAGACTTACCCGACGGAAAAAGAGGAGAAAGTAGGAATGCAGGCTTGGGGTAGACAAGGAGTGGCTGAGCAAGGAGCCAAAGTGTTTTGCTAAAAAGCTTACTAATAGTGCATCCTTACTTTCAAGTTTTACCCGCGAATTCCTCTCCTTAAGAGGCCGAGGAGTTCGAGGACAGTCTATCTAGTTGCCTCCCATAGACAAGTGTGTGAGTTCCTAGTCCTAAATCGAAGTATTATCCATCCAACGGCCATAGCTTCATGTCACTCTGAGTCCAGGAATGGGGATCCGAACCTCATGAGACATTTTCCCCTTTTTCTTTTTATCACTTAGTTGCATATTTAACTACGATGAGGGTCAGTGGATTGAGTCTCCCAATCGGGGAGCAACGACGACTCGAACCGCTTAGCCATCCAGCTGGAGTTCCTAACTACCCGACATATGTAGAACCAAATCTTGCATATGTCAACCCAAATCAAGTTCTCCCCAAATTTGACTAGGTTCGCGGCACCCGAGAGCACAGTACTCCACCATCCTACAGCCGATCTAGATGTTTTCCGGTCATCTCAGATCCGTAAGGTGGGTACACACTACTCTCGCCATCGCTCCACGCCCAGTGCGCGAGTAGCTGTTCGCATCGAGGGATCACAAGACCGGGCTTACCGAGGGCAAGTGGCTAGTACTATAAATTCTCAACCCAGCAGGCCATCAACGGACCAGTCCTTAACCGACACAGTTGGAGACACTACTTTAAGACTCCATTCTTAAAGCAAGTCCACCGACCGGTCTCAAGTTGAAACATCATTGATCATAAGTGTGTTCAACAACAACCCTTCAAACTTTCTTGTTTGAAAACCTATCTATTAGCAGGGCTAAGCATCACTACGCAGTTTTAAAATAAAAAATAGGTGGCAAGGACAGGATAACAAATATCAAGGTAGTAAATGCAGCAAGTAGGTTAACCCAATTCTCAACTACCTAATGCAGCATTTTCAATTCATAAGTGATAAAAGATTTAAAACATTCAAGGAGGGGTTATTGCATCTGGGGCTTGCCTTGGTTGCAGAGCTGAGAGGGACCCTCGGAGACTTCCCAAGTCTCGGATCCTACTTCCTCGAACGGAGCACTGACCTCGGGGTTCGGTTCAACGGTCGCTCCTTCGGTCACGTGCACTTTACGCAAAATGATGAATGCTCATGATATGCATATGACAAATATTTAAGAAGGACCAAGTTAAATACAACTGGCCTTCTTGGTGCAACATAGACTAAACAATAATTAAAATTGTTTATCATTTTAGTATCTTTACCCAAGAGGTTACATCTGTAAACTAAGATTCCTCTTAATTCATAATTATCCTAAATGAACTAATTATTAATCCTTTTTATCTTAATTAATTCTTAATTAAGTATTAATGACAGTAATTAAGCATTAAGGCCAAACAATAATTAAATGCCAAAGGTCATTATGGTTAATGACCTCAGGTCATCACACAATCCCAAAATCACTGAAACCCTAATTTGAGAATTTAACTAATTATTATCTAATTATTCTAGAATGATTATTTAATTACTAATTAAGGGTTTAATAATATTTTATTCAAACATTATCCAAATGCCACCAAATTTTGTGTGAAGCCAGGGAATAATATTTAGAGGCATCCCACAAATTTTGGTAATTTTTGGACATGTCAATAAATTATTAAAATTCATAGAAGTTTTATTTACTAATTAAAAGAGGCAATTTTTATACACATGCAAACTACCAGAAAATAGAACCTAATATTTTTCCTGTGTTCTATTCATTTCATAGAACCTACACAAAAAGTTTCATCATTTTTGGATCAGTACATGATTTTCTATTCAAATTCAAATATCAAGCCTTTTTAAACAAAAAGAAAAAAGGAAAAACACACTGTGTTACGCGGCCGGCCCGCTTGGCTTTGGCCCAAGCCGGCCCACGCGCTGAACCCGCCCCCTCCCCTCTCTCTGCCACACGCTGACGGGGAGGCCCCACCCGTCAGCTTCGTCTCCTCCGCGCACGGCGGCTCGGCCACGGCTCCGGCCGCCGTTAGCAAGGTTCTCGGCCCACGCGCGCGCGCGCATCAGCCTCGCCTCGCCTTCGCGACTCCGCTGACATCCCCTACTCACGCTCTACTCTCTCCCTTCCACCTCGGCCTCACGAATGGCGGGCGGCCGCCACAGCCGACCGCGGACCGGCCACTAGGGCTCGGTAGAGCACAAACGGACGTGCTAGAGAGCTTCCACGAGGGTGAGTGAGTGTGGTGCTCACTTTGCGAGGCTCGAGGAGGTAGCCGAGGTTGCTGGCGACGGAGGCGGTGTCGTCGGGCGGGCGCTCTGGGCTCGGCGGAGTTATTCCGGTGAACCTGCTCGCGTCCAAAGAAAAGCAGCAAGCGCATGAGCTTCTGGGTGACAAAGGGAAGTAGGAACACCCGCTAACATGGCGTGCTACCTTCAAGAACGGCTTGGCCACGGAGAGGGTTCACGGCGGCGGTCCCGGCCGGAGTTGGGGAAGAACAGAGAAGCTCCGGCGATTGGGCCGGTTAGAGAACGAGCTAGGGGGTGCGCTGAGCTCGCAAGGGTGTGGCGAACGTTGTGGAGATTGAAGTTGGTTATCATTTTAGTATCTTTACCCAAGAGGTTACATCTGTAAACTAAGATTCCTCTTAATTCATTTTAGTATCTTTACCCAACAGGTTACATCTTTACCCAATTGAAGATTGACTCCTTCTAGTTCTAATCCTATGTAGCTATGCTAATCTAGATGTCTAATTGATGTGGTGGCTCTAATCTTGATCAGAGGCTTCTTCTCCCTTGAGGAATAATGAATTAGGGTTGAGAGGCTCTCTCCTCCAGGGGCCAGGGGGTCTGGTTTTATAGTCCCTTCAAGTGAATATGGGCCGTTGGATCAAACTGATATTGATTGAACGGTTATCCTTGATCCTTTAGGTCGGTGGAGATCTTTCCCGAAAGAGAGTCCTGTTTGGACTCCAGGAGGGGGCGGGCGCCCAGGTCAACTGGGCGGGCACCCAGTGCCTGGCCCCGTTCGGCCTCTGCTTCCTTCCCGGGGGTTCTGGAGTCTTCTAGATGTAAGATAATTGCATGGCACGTTGATATCTCTATGTAATCCCGACGTGTGGGCCTTTCTTCCGTATTTCCTGATAACTCCCTGCAGAAATAGACAAACACCAAAACTCATGGAATTTGTCAGATAAAACCCTAAGTCTGGATGTTGATTTCATTTGGATCCTTTTCTTTGTTTATTTGATAATTAAATTTGATAATTAAGGACCGTCAACATTGTACATATGATCATGGCACTATAGAAAATGAATGAAGGTTATGATGAGAACAAGGGTGGCCCGATCTTCCTAAAGGTTCTGTTAACACTTGATTTGGTGAAAACAAGACACAAATCGATCTGGCTTCCGAACAACACGATCTGAAACCCCAAAATCGCAGCACCACGTCTCCTTTGGTTATCAACCGGCCCTGCGCGGGTGACCACGCTAAGAAGGCTAAGTCCTTTGCCTCCGAATTGAAGAACACAAGCAAGAATAAGGAAGAATGCAACCAATTTGCAGATGAATGATTAATCTCATGAGTTGGGGTCTTATAAACCGATGAAACGGTGAAACTGTTCTTGACAGAATAATCAAAGCAAAATCCAAAACCTAACAAAAGTGGTGGTGGCTGTATATAAATTTCCAAGGATCGTTGCCATCCCTGGATGTGCCCCCCTAATGAGCTCAATCATACATGGCCCAACGGAACAAACACGGTGATGCAGCAGTGAAACAGATTTTGGATGCTGACTTGTTTTGATATTTCCTGATGACTTAGAAGGAATTTGGACCTCAAACCAATGCTATTGGTTTCCTTATGAAATTATCTTTCCAACCATGGGTAGAACGTTGAAAACAGAGTCCGGATACGTCCTGGGCGTCCGTTTTACTTATCGCTGGTCCTAAACTCCAAAACAGGCTCGAAGTCAACTCGGTTTGGGCCTCCTCCTTGACTTGGGCCCCTTGCTAGTCCTCCACGCCTCCAAGACATCCCTTATGCATCCCTTGGTCCTCTCCATGATTCCTAAGCACAATATAATCATTAGGTAGTAATCTATTCTCAAAATCATACAAAGACTTACTTAGGAACGAGCTCACGTGTAAATTTAATTGTCGTGCGCGAGCTCTTGTGATTGGACCTTGAATGGCCAGCGGAGTATCATCTTGTGCATCCAAAGGAGTGATGTCCTCATCAAATTATCCACAAGCACTACTGGAAACTCAAATTCTTCTGTGTGTAAATACACACAGAAAAATACGAATGCCGTCAGAAAAATATTTTTCTAACGGTGTACCGTCAGAAAAATACACACAGAAATATAATGACAGAAAAATTAATTTTTTCTATGTGTTTGCCGTCACAAATAGTTTTTTCTATGTGTTTGCCGTCACAAATAGTTTTTCTGTCGGCACGTGCATCTAGACTAAAAATAATTTTTCTGTGTGGATATCCACACAGAAAAAAAGAAATAAACACACAAAAACATGTATTTTTCTATCAGTTTAGCTGAACTCACAAAAAAAAGAGATAGACACACAAAAAATTATTTTTGAACAGTAGAAAGAGCACATTAAAATATATATTATCCATAAATTAATTTTAAGACACATCACAGCATCCTGTAGTCACATTAGAACACATCAGATCTTAACATTACAAGTAGCATAGACCAATGTTTGCAAGCTGGTCACCACAATCACATCTTGCTCATCCCAAAATGTCACCTGTGAGGTATTCTAAGTGCACCCTCACCAAAATGTCTTGGCCCATCACCAATATCACCTTGCCCATCATTGGGTATGTCATTGATATCTGATAGATAGATCAAGTGTTGTACAAACAATAATACCTCACAACCAAATCCCATGGAGATAAAATAGTACTGCAGTGACTTACTTTCACCATGGCGACTTTCAACAAAGACACGCAACTTTGGCAAGCAAGCCAAAGAACCTTTACAACTTGCCCTTGTTGTATTGGTTCAGTAGTGATGGCCTCCTTTGAGCCTAGCATACAAAAAAAAACAATTCAAGATTCTCACATCCCAATTTTTATTCATCATAGTAAAAAAATAAGATTGAAAGATCACTACACCACAACACTAAGATTGGCACTGGATGATCTGTCGCTAAATGTTCTTTTAAAATAACCAGTAAAATAAGAGCAAAATAATTCTAGCATAGCAATGTCTGCTAGCCTAGAAATGTAAGTAAGCGATCATTCTAAAGTCATAAGTGATGGGCATAAAAAGAATATAGAGATATGTATTGAATATCTCAAGTTCTAAGTTCTAACACGTACCATGCATACAAATCTGCAAGTAAAATATTACTAGACAAAATTCAGGGAAATAATGTACCTTTCTCTTTGAGGCGTGGTGTAGGAAGTTGGTCAAAAAAATGGCAAACTAATAAGCTAGAAAGCTGTCAGGTAAGCTATCAGTCGTACACATGCTGGTCAAATTTGTTCCATTATTAACATATTCACAAATTTCTTGCCTCTGATCAGTGCACCTCTTGAACCAGTAAGAGAATATGAAAGGCACAGTAAAGAGCTCAAGGATGTACAAAGAAAAGCAAAAATAAGCGCCTTCAACTTCCTCAACCATTTAATTGTAGCAACTAAAAGTCCAACCAATGGCATACCTCACACCCACTTAATTGAAGCAACTAAAATTGCTCTCCAGAAACTGAATCTATGCAATCAACGGATGCTACTGCCATCCCTACGTGTGAACAAAAATCACTTAATGCTAGTGCCTATGTCATATTGCTGGAAAACATATTCAGAAGATGTGTGGCAAACTGTTTTTCTATGGCAATTAGTAGCAGAACTACAGACATCTTGGTTGGTTAGACAAATCTATCTTACAGGCGTAGTTGAAATAGCATGGGAAAATAAAGGAGATGGGGTTGACCTGGAACACGAAGTAGGCAGATCTGAGGTTGGGGTGCCCGCCGTAGCCTCCCTGCAAGTACCTCTGGACTCCCTGCTCGGCTGCTCGTGACCGCACACACCACGCCCTGCTAGCTCGCGACAAGTACTACCTTGTGTCCCTCGCTCGAGCATGGACGTTGAAAGGTCCTAAATATGGCTAGAGGGGGGTGAATAGGCTATTAAAAAAATTCTACAAGACACTAGAGCAAAGGATTAATATAACAAATGGAGTAAAACAATTTTGCTCTAGCTCTACAAGGGTTGCAAGCCACCTATGCAAAATTTCTAGTTGCTATGATTTCTAGGCAAGCAATGGCTATGTCACTACTCTTTACAACTAGTTACAACTAGCTAAAACTAGGATCTACTAGTTACAACTAATTTGCAAGAAAGTAAAGAGATGAGAGATAATTATACCGATGTGTAGAGGATGAACCAATCACAATTTATATCAATATATTCACCCGGAGAATACCAATCACGATATTGACACCAATATTTTTCTCCCGAGGTTCACGTGCTTGCTGACACGCTAATCCCCGTTGTGTCGACCAACACTTGGTGGTTCGGCGGCTAATAGGTGTTTCACAAACCTAGCCCAACAAATAGGCGCCACAAGAACCTACCAACAAGTGAGGTAGCTCAATGACACGAGCAATTCACTAAAGTTGGAATTTAGCACTCCGCCGGGGAACCACAACAACCCCTCACAAATTCACCTTGATTGGGGGTGGATACAATCACCAAGTCCCCTCACCAATCAATCCAACACCAACCGTCTAGGTGACGGCAATCACCAAGAGTAATAAGAAATCAACAATTGCAATCACAACCTAGTGCCACAAATATGAATCACACATGCATGAACACTAGGGTTTCCTCAACTCCTCTCACCAAAGAGAACCAACCATGGGAATGGAGAGGAGAGGGAGATCTTCTTGGAGCTCTCAAATCGATCTCTAGAGCTTGCTCTCTCACTTGAATGGAGCACAAATCCTTGAGAGTGAGAGAGGAGAGGAGAGCTCTTTTTCTTAGGGTTCTTCCTTGGAAGAGAAAAGGGAAAAGCAGTGAGGTCTCTGTTCTTTGTTTCTCAGATGCGGGAGCCAGCTATGGAGAAAGAAGGGATACTCACCGTTATGGATGAAAACGGTCGGATAAAAACCCGTCCGTCCGAAGGTCCTGAAAACTCAAACTGACATCTATATCGGATATCCGGACCATTTAGCGGATATCGGATATAAATTTGAATACTTAAGATGGATAGCGGATACAAATATAATCTCATTAATATCCGCCGGATATCAGAAATCCGATATTTTTTCGGATATATCCGAATATTATCTGAAAAATATCCGAATATTTAAATTTAACATTTATATTAAATTAGAGTTAATTACATCACCGTAACCTAGCAATTTTACTAAGCCCTGCAAACTGTGTTGCTTACCCCGTCAGTTGAGCTGTGCTCATAGTCTTATATAGGAAGCCTGCTCGCTTGTTCCTGGCTGGGCATCGAGGTGGAACTAAACTAGCATACTCGATGCTGCTTTGTCTTGTGTCTTCATTGCTCGCATTTGCACTGGCCCAATACAAGTAGCAGGATGTGTTGGCCCAAAGCCGAAGCCCATGAAGCATACAACAGCCGAGCCACGCCATTCTCCTGGCCAGTGGCGGCAGGCATTCCTAAGTCGTGAGTGGGCCTGCCTGACTTCTACATGTACTCCCTCCATATAGGTTTTAGAAGTCATTTTGGATAAGATTTGAGTTAAATATTAGAAATATAAATCATCAATAATGTTTAAATTATCGAGTTTGTAAATGCGAAAAATATATAAATAGATTTGTCTTCTAAATATTTTTATAAAAATAAAGAGGTCAAAGTTGTGTTTTGAAGACCATGTTGATGTCCTAAACGACTTCTAAATTCTATACGGAGATAGTACAATCTAGTTGTAATTAGGACTCACAAAGTGGTCAAATGACTACAACACATGTTTATAGATAGATGTTGCTTTTACTTAATATCCGGAGCAATATTCGTAATCAACACTATCCGCATCCGACTGTACCCGTATTTGATATATATTTATTCATATTCGCATCCGAGACATCCGTATCCGTAGTTGTATCCGGTAGCTATCCGTATTCAAATCCGAATTCGAGAAAAATATGAAAACAAATATGATATCAACAGTATCCGTTCGTATCCGATCCATTTTCATCCCTACTCACGGTCTTATCCCCCAGCTAAGCCAGCCACCGAGTGGCAACCCAGCAGCACGCTCAGATCCACAACGGCTTCTAGAGGAAGTCTCAGGCAACGGTCCACTTTTCTTTCTCTCTCAAACGGTCCACGGCGAAACTTCCTAGAAGCTGCCTCACAGCAAGCAGGCAAACACACGACCTGCCACTCGCCCCCACGCATGGCCCCATGCAGTCAGCGGCACGAGCGAGGACGCTGCTCCTCACACAAGCCTGGCTTCCTTGGAAGCGAAGTGAGCAGCAGCAACAATATTTTTTATATATTTCTTTTGTGGCGAACAGCGGCGCTGCAATGCATGCACACATGCACACGCGAGCTCCTCCTCTCTGATTGGATACTTGGATCGAGCAGAAACATGCAAGCAACCGACGCTAAAAATAGTAGTACATTTCTCCCGTAATTACTATCTCTCACAAAAATGCTAAGCCATATATAGCACTTGAGATAGCATAAATAATATATATATAGGGAAATTCCTTTATACACGTACTTGTAGTTACTCTCATCTTCAATAAACTACATTGTGTACGTATTCATACTTGTATATCAGTTTGAATATGGTTATATACTCATACTAAGATACTCTAGATCTTACCACGCGAAAAATTTTCAAAAAAAATTATATTTTAAATATATTACTAAAATGCCACTACTATATTATATACAATAAGTATAACCATATACTCTATGTATGTATGCATACTTAACATACATATCACTCTAGATGGTCTAGTATGATCATATACTTTGTCTATATACATTTCATCCGGTCATATACACCTTAAATCTAGAGATACATAGATGAGAGTAACTACACGCGTGTGTAAAAGCAACGCGTCCTATATATATAAATTTTTGGATTTCTCACTAATCTCACCACGTCACTAAGTGCTAGTATATGCAAATAAGACTCATACTTAGTGGCACTAGATAACCATTGCAATTAAAGATTTCCCCTCTTTATAGTACGGTTATCTATCCTAAATCCACTCACACCCAATAGGTGTCTTGAGTGGCAAAACAAAATGACCCTATTAAAAAAATACCTTTGCCTTGAGCCCTTTTTGTTTTTCTCTTTCTTCTTTTCAAGGTTGGAGCACTTGAATATCATATTTTGGTCACCTCCATCACCATGACCATCATCTAGCTCCATCACTTGGTGGGTACCAACCTATCTTTATATTTCACTCATAACAAAGTTAGTACACATAGATTTCATCAATTATCTAAAACCAAACTAGGGATTTCAGACGTGCGTAGGGCCGTAGGAACGAGCGCTCGTGTTCACGCTCGGCTGTTGCTGTCGGGTCTTCGTCATGATGCGGGCTCCCTCTATCTCACCTGCTAGCCCATCAGGCGCCGCCGCCGCCGCTATGTGTGGAACGAGAGAAGTGGAGTCAGGGGAGGGATGAAGAAAGAATCTATGGTTCAAAAAGCTGGGATGACCCTGGTTTTGACCGCCTAGGGTGTGATGTGAGTCCTCCAATCTAATCAGACGGCCAAGAGAGCAACATGGGCAAGTGGGCTAAACAGGCCGAGGCTGGAGGAGACGGAGGGCTGAGCTAAATAAGGCATGATCAATATATATATTATTTCAAAATATAAGAACTATGATAGATTTTTTGATAGCAAATAACTAAAAATGAAAAAGTCATAAACTACAAGTTTGTAAAAATCATCAAGATATACAACTTTTATTTGGGTCATTACTCCATCGGACATTGTGTGAACAATTGAAATTTTGAATTTCAAAAAGTAACAACTTTAAACAAGATTTTGAAATAGCAAATGATTCCAGCTAAAAAAGTTGCCAACAACAAAGTTGAACAACTTATCGAGGTCTATAACTTTTGTTTTGGTTATTTCTTCGTCCCACAAAGTGGTAATGTACATTGTTCGTAAATCCATAAAACACTCATAGTTTATGAAACTATATGAGAGATATGTCAATTTGTGAATAACGTTACTACCACTTTATCTGATGAAGCAATGACTAAAGTAAAAGTTATAGATCTTAATGGGTTCAACAACTTTTATGTTTATGACTTTTTCAGCTGAAATCATTTATTGTTTCGAAATATTGTTTGAAGTTGTCATTTTTGTAAATCATCCAATTTGGAGTTAGTACGAGTGGGAAAAACTAGTTACAAGTTTTACAGAGAGATTAAAAAGAAAAAATATGCGTGTTCATATGAAGTTAGTATGAGGGTGCTTGTTCTATTTTTCTCTGTGTGTTTATTTTTTTATGTGCGTTTTATAGAAACCCACAGAATAAGTATAATTTTTCTGTGTGTGATTATTTTTTTCTGTGCATTTTATATAAACACACACAAAAATTGTAATTTTTGTGAGTGTATTGTCACGCACAGAAAAATGATATAATTGTTCTGTGGGTATTTGTATTTTTCTGTGAGGGTATTTTAAAACTCACAAAATAATTATAATTTTTCCGTGCGTATCGAAAAAAACGCACAGAAAAATTCGACATCCACAGAAATATTCGGGTTTCCAGTAGTGAAGCGCACAGATAAAATACAACATTTGTAGCATTTCTTAGAAAAGTTCTAGGTACGTACATTGGGAAGACACTTGGAGGTATAAAAGCTATATCTTTCACTTGTGATGAGATGAAGGCTGATAAGAGTTCCACAACATCAATACTGACACCAAACTATATATGCATCATGTTCTGACACAGCAGAATGCTTAAACAGCTGATTACAACTACAATAATGTATAGGGCTATATACGCATCGGACGCGTGTACAATATATGCATGCTCCCCCCTACTTATTATACATATATTCTCTTATTACATGCATTCCATGCATATGTGTGTATACATTATTAGACGTTTTGTCACCGATCCTTACCATGGAACATGCATGTATATCTTACATATATATGTACGGTACACGTGACGTAACGACGATCGTCGTCATCAGCCCGCACGACGGCGGCTGGTGTAGGGCCCGGTGAACCTGGGGCCACCGGAGCCGGTCTGGCGCTGGCAGTTGAAGAACATGGCGGCGACGGGCGCGCCGAGGTTGTAGCGGCGGGCGAAGGCACGGGTGTTGAAGTTGTGGCGCCTGGACGGCGCCGCGAACACCGTGTCACGGCCAAGCTGCTGGAATAGCACCAGCACCATCCGGTGGATGCCCGTGGACGGGGCAGGGGGCTCGTAGCACATCATCTCACGGCCTGCAAATCCAATAATTATGTATTTGCTCAAAAAAAAAAAAACTAGCTAGTCTCATCGTCTACATGCGGATATATATATGTCCTAGGGTACATAAAAAACGACGACTCGCAACTATTAAAACTGGTAACCGCTCGAAGATTACTTGATTGAAAAGCATTTTCACCATGTTGGATTATATAGCCTATGATATCAAATCATTGGTGCACTTCTTTATTTATCTTTTGAAACACAATAATCATCGTTACACTTTCGAATGGACAAATATAGAGCTACGAACAGTTATTTATTTTCGGTCCCAAACTGCCAATAGTTAAACAAATAGCACAAATAAAATACCGTAATCTTTCTTCTGCTCCTTTTCACTTTTATTAATGTCCTCCCATTTTCTGGACTACTGCTGATGTTGTAAAAAATCACTCTCAAAATAACCAGGATTAGGCTTTTGTTCAGTTTGAAGTAGTGGAGTAATGTAATAAATTGGATCCACTACTTTGTGGATGACTTTAAAAAATGTACTTCCTTAGTTGTCCTAAAATAAATCAATTCCTAAAACTAAGTTATCATAAATTTGATCAATTTTATAGAAAAGGATAACTTCTACAACACCAAATAGATTTCGTGATGTATTTAGTGATACTAATTTATTTTTATAAATATTGGTGTTAGCTCTACCATTTTTATAAGTTCGGTGCAGTTTAAAATAGTTTAACTACTTGAGAAAACTCTCGATTCCGTTTCGGTTAATCATGGTCTTTACTGAGACGGTTGAATCTGTTAATCAAGTCAGGCACGTTACGGTAACTACCTCGGTTAATACACATTAATAGAGGCAGTTGTCCTAACTCGTCCGTCTCCTTTAACCACCTCGGGCAGTTTTCAAAACACCTCTCATAAGATCTTTTTTTAGTAGTGACATCTTCACCCCAATAGAACATCATAATGTTTCCAAGGAGTTAGGTTGAATATGATATAAGCCAAATGGTACATCACTAGTGCATATGAATATGATGCTGCATTGCTGCCCTTATGGGGTGGAAAAGATCTGGGGTAGACCATCCACACGGAAGCACCGTACGGATCTGTGGATGATATATATGGTCCCACGGGGTATTTGATTACCGTAATTATGTTTACACTGCTATTGTGGCCCACAGTCGGCACCACGACTGCGTATGAATGGTCCGTTTCCAATTTTTTCCCCATGCGGGCCGGGGTAGCCTATCAAGGTGCCATGCATGTACATGTACACATATAGTCGTGTATAGAATTTTTCGTGGCCGGCGGCCGCCTCGCTCCGAAATTACCCAATCTCACTAAACGCGCCCGAAATTGTTAAACCCAAATATAAATTATAATTTTTCTAAAAGATTTAGATCTAAACAAAATATTAGCATGATTTAAATATCTATTGAGTACAAGAATATGCAACAGAATAGAAATCATAGAAAATATGAGTCACATGCATTATTAATGTAATTCAAAATTTTGGGATTTTCGTAATTACCGATTTCGTGAAATATTGAACGTATATATACTACCAAACCTCCAACATACATTACTGCTCATCTGAACTAATTGATCAATAACATCTCGGATTCATCAGATAAAACTATAACAAGCATGAAAGAAATGAAAAAAAATATGAACTGTCATGGATGATAATCAAAGCGGGCAAGGATACAAACGCTGATTGAGATGATCGATCAAGTGGCTATGATGTTGAGGATGGTTCGGCAAATAAAACTAAAATAAATATGAATAGAGATTGGCTAGCTGTGTTTATGGTTATACAAAATCGAGTACTATTTTATGCTCCCGAAGTTTCAAAATAGCTAGCCTATTGTCACGAACATACTAGATCATAAAAATAGACATTCTACTTGTCTCAAAATGGGAATAGGGGTGTTCTCACCGTATGTATTATCAGTTGATGCTGGGATGTCAGTCACCATCCTGCTCGAAACATGAAATGATTGAAAGTTACTAGCAGTCCGGCCGACCGAAAAAAAACTACTGGATTAAACCATTTTTAAAGGACTGCTAACCTCTATACCTATCTCTCTTGGGACATACACCAAAATTTATGGAGAAGCATAAGCACAAATATACACACACTAGCAAAGTATATGTGGGCAGAACATGCCAACAACAATAATTGTCGTCTATAGGTTTCTCTTACCAGTGCAAGTACTCCCTCAAGGTTGGGTTGCTTGGGTTAGGAGCATCAGGATCGACCATCACCTATATATTGAAAGAATGTTATTTGAAGTTACCACAAATGGTGTTGCGATCAATTAAACAAATATGTATCAACCATAACATATAGTTCATGTATCCACGATACGACCAGCATCTAAATTCAACTACTAGTTAATTGACATGACATGAGTTTACCAGAGTATATGCAACTCGATAATCATCTCCTCCAATCTCAACCCTTGGCCTGTCAGAAACCGCCGGAGCACGCAACTCCATGCCGCTGATAATAGGAGTACCATCGAATAGGATCATCATATCAACGGTTGTATAGAAGGGGTCCAAGACATCTCCTATCACATGAGCAGTAACCAAGGAATCGTTAGCCGCCATGTTAGTAATAACTGCTTGAGTTTTGTGCAGGGCCGGTGAACACAGGGTATTGTGTGTGCCTTGTTAGTACGTAGTACAAGCTCTGTAAGCCTGCAAAGGGCGTGGTGCGATATTTATACAGTGAGTGGCTGACGAAGGTCAAGCAGGCAGAAAACAATTGCTATTGGAATATTTTGACTAAATCTCTACTGCGTGGATAGTCTTTTTAGTAAAGCCTTGGCTGCTTTGAGGGGCGGCGAAATATTCTCTTGGCAATGGGGATGTCATGGTGAATTTTTATTGAATCTTAATTAGTATAAAAAGTTACTACTAATAAGGAAAACTTCTTTTCCTGAATGTGTTAGATTCTAATTGAAATCAGTAACTTAAGGTAATATTGACAGGTCGGTTAATAGAATAGTACTAGCAAACTTGTGTAGTGCAGTACCCGTACTAATTAATTGCTTTCATAGGATCATGCGGACCTGCATAACGGTCAAATTAAGTAGTTTCAAATGTCAAATAAAGCATTAGACAATGCAGATTACATAAAATTGATGGTCGCACAAAAATAAAATATTCTCAATTCTCTACCTTATCTACTACAAACATGAAGTCTCTACTATATAAACATTGAGATGACTATAGATGGTAAAACGTAAACAAGAAAACACATTTATACCAAACACGGTTGCCTGTGTCAGACAAACAAACACCAAGATATTTCATATATTTATGCTGGCTTGAGTTGTCCTGCATATATAGGTCTAACGTGAGAAGACTAATCCAAACAACCAATCACTACCAAAATGATGGAGTTCTTCTAATATTTTTAATTAGTAATAAAACACTACCAAATCAAAACACTAGGAAATCTTTACTAGAAGACATTTACTAAGGAAAGTTTGTACTAAATTTTGAATGTTAAAGGACTAGGAGAACCCCACTTCACTAGAAAAAATTAAAAATTCTGGTTATGAATCGCTCAGGGTATCTGCTGGCGAGTGATCCCGGCCTGTCCATATATATCTGGTCATGTTACTATGGATGTAATGAGGTGAGGGATCAAATTCTATTTTTGGTACTAGAAAAAAACAGTTCAATATTATTGCGGCCGTTGTTTTATAAAAGATGTTAGGGAAAGTCGCAAGTGCTTATGTTAATCAACAGTAGCAGTAAAATCCTTGGCCACTATGTGCGGGCGACGTACTGGTAGTACTGGAGTGTAGCAATATGACAGTTTTAGTGAAAACAGACCACGATAGATAAATTAAAGAGGAACATAATAAACCGTTTTCCCTGCCCAGGTGGAAGAGTTCATAGCCACCAATTTGGTGTTCTGTGTCGCAAAATAAAGCCCAGCGTCAACTTGGTTTATGGTTTACAGGGAGAAAAGTTCTACTACTACAATAAAAAATTATTTAGGAACTATAGATGTTATGTGCGAAGATAGGCCCTTAAATTTAGTATCTCCAATCCATAATCCATTTTCAGAGCCAGGCCTATAGATCCGCTCCTCTTAATAAATAGGGTCATTTACATTTGGACATCTTAAGGGTTCATTCCTGTAAATTCTCACACGAAAACATTATGTATAATTTTTTTCCCATACTCAAGTGAAGACAAATTTTATATCAAAATTATGAATATTTTTACAATGGTTGGAAAAGGCGATGATAAGCGATTGGTGTGTCTATGGCCGGTGGACCTAGAATATGAAAAGCTATGAGAGGCGATAGAAGCAAGGTGATGGGAGGCGATAGTTGTGTCTTTGGTCGGTGGGCCATAGATGTCACATCGCCTCTCATCGCCTCTTAAATTATGGGGATTAGGACCCTAAATAGAGGCGTGATAATTCTTTATTCATATTTTTTTAATAAAGAGTAAAAGGGTAAATTCATAATTGTGAAAATAATATTTTGAATAGTATAGTGTATGATATAAGTACTATATATAGTTAGTTAGATAAAAATCTTCTTCTTAATTTTTTTTTTAAAATCTTCTTAGGTTCCACCCACCCGGCGTCCACTAGTGCATATTATAGGAGCCCTCACCGTCGATGATAGGGGTTGGGGTTTGAAAGAATCTTGTACAATGACGTTATTACTATTTCATTAATTAAATCGAGAAAAAAAGTTTTCTAGCTGAAGCGATGGGAGGCGATTGGAAGCGATTATATCAATGTTAACATGATCTATAAATTTTTTAGTTGAATTTTTTATTTTCAGATCTTGCTAAAAAGTTCAAATGTTAATTTCAAGTATCATATTTTGAAACTCAAAACTTTTTTCATTTTCTAAACCATTAGATGTTGACATGATTTGTACCTGAGTCTTAGATCTCGATGCAATCTATAAGTTTGTAGAGCTGACCATGAGCTGATGATAGGTCGTGGTGTGCTCACTTTTCTTTTAACTAACGCCTTGTTTAGATGCGAAAAGATTTTGGATTTCGCTACTGTAGCACTTTTTTTTGTTTGTGGCAAATAATATGTCTAATCATGGACTAATTAGGATCAAAAGATTCGTCTCGCAATTTATAGGTAAATTGTACAATTAGTTTTTTATTTTCGTCTATATTTAATGCTTCATGCATATGCCGAACGATTCGATGTGACGGAGAATCTTGAAAACTTTTTGGTTTTTGGGACCTTTTCCTAATTCAAACCATGTTGAAGAGTCAAACAAAGTTAAATAACGTCTTCTCTTTGGTACCAACAGGGAAGTACGCAAGATTTTGAGGCCTTGAGCACGAAATATAGCTATAGTGGCCTATATTTGAAATATAAATTAATAGAGCTGAAACGTATTTCCGTTTCATTGTATATAGTTGCATGCTTTTTGGAATGCTACAAAACATAACCGCAACGATCCCATTTCCACCTCCGTGGCTGGCATAATTTTCACCCCCCATGGTTGTTCAACCGCACGCGAATACTCCCAGCCACAGGAACGTCCGCTGCGGTAAATGATTAACCGCAGCAGGCAATATAAAGAGCCCGCTTCGGTTAATCGTATTAATCGTAGCAGCCAACATAATATGCCCGCTACGGTTAATGCATTTACCGCAGCGGGCATGTTACAACGCCCGCTGCGGTTAACAAACATTAACCGCAGCGGGCAGCTTCTTAACCGCAGCGGGCAGTTTATGTTACCCGATTCGGTAGTTCGTTGGCTGTATAAATAGCAGCCAGCCGACCCTCTTCTTCCTCACAGCTGCTCTCTTCTAAATCGTAGGGGGAGTGGTTTTGCCCTAAAATTTGACCAAACAATTGAATTGTGGTTTAGAACTTTGATTTGATGGAGTAGGACATCATAAGAGGTACATAGGAGCTCTCTCCCCTCTTTCCCTCCTCTTTCTCTGACTTTTGAGCCTCCCTCTATGTCTATATATAGCTAGATCTAGATTTAGTTTCATGGAGAAGAGAGAAAACTGTTTTGTCTAGATTCTTAATGGATGCATATGAAAACTTTTTTGTTCGATGTGTGTAAGGGATAAATCGGGTGCTTGACCTGCGGTACCTTGTCGAAGTGAGAAAGTTTATTGTCGCGACGAAAGCTCACCGTGACAGATCGAAGCGGACGACAACCATATGTCCATGTTCTCACTGCAAGAACCTGACAACCTTCACGAACGACGGTACGGGGCAGTCTCACTTGATTCGATTTAGTTTCATGGAGGGTTACACAGTCTGGACTCATCACGGTGAAAGAGTGGACCCAGTGGCGATGCATCTGGTTTGAGCTCGGCGTCGAAGACCATTAACCCACTGCGGTAAATGGAATTAACCACAGCAGTCATGTTATGTTGACCGCTGCAGTTAATGGATTAACCGCAGCGGTCGCGGGCGCCCGCCACGAAAGTGGCCACGATTTACCGTGGCCTTATGGCCATGACAGACGCGTTTTGTAACACCCTAAAATTTGCTTGTTTTTAAAATAGTTGAAATTTGATTTATTGAGACAATTTTGTGAGCATCAAAATATAGGAAAAATAAATAAATTTGGGGAATTAAAATTAAATATAAGTTTAGAATAATATTTTTGTTGCATACATGCTGGTGCATTTTTATTGTGATGATTGTTTTGGAAACAAAATGTCTTTTGCTCAAAAATTCATTTGAAAAAAATGCAAACGGGAAAATATGTTTGAAAAATAAATGGAATTTTCCCCTCACTCTTCACCTTTCGGTCTTTTGGCCTAGTTTGCCCGCGCCCTCCCCTTCTTTCTTGGGCCGAGGCCCAGCTGGCCATCCCACTTATCCCTCTCTTTCTCTCCCGCTGACAGGTGGGGCCACCTTGTCAGCGCCATCTCCTTCCTCTCCCCAACTGCTCCCTTCTCTATCCCACTGAACCGAAATCGCCGAAGCCCGCTCCCACATTCTCCACTCGTTTGCCCCCCCCCCGCGCCTCGGCTTTTGAGTCGCGCGCGCACCCGAGCCCCCTTCCTCTTCCCCATTTGCTCTCTCCCCGTCTCTGCCCTCGTCCTTGAGCGCGCAGCATGCTCGCCGAGACCGCCGTGCGCCGTCCCGTCGAATTGAGCCTTCTCCGCCTCCGTTCTTCGCCGCGTGAGCTTGCCTTCATCTCCGCTCTCTCTCCGTCCATTTCCCAAGCTTTATGGTGCCTCGTAGGTCCGTTTCCTTTGAGCTCCGGCGAGCGGGCCATGGCGCCGCCGCGGTCCGCCGTGCCAGCCGTTTCCCCAGCCACGTTTTACACCATACCTGACTTGCCTCGCTTTCCTCTCTCTCCCTGTGTGCTCGGCTTCGAGAACCGTGCACCGCAGCGCCATATCAACCAACTCCGTCGAGCTTTGGCGGGCTGGCCATGGAGCCCCGCCGCGCTCCCCCCATCTCTGGCCAGCCGCGCCTCTCTTCCTTCTCTCTCATCTCTTTCTTTTAATCCGGGCCGTTCATCTGTGATCCAACGGCCCAGAACGCTTCGTACCCCTTCGAGGGCGATTTTGTTAAAGAGACCCTGTCCTTTTTCTAAATTATGCCCGCAGTCCTCGGCCAACTCCAAATTCAAATTAAAAAATTGATTTAAATTCCATTTTCGACTTCAAATTAATTACAGATTTGCCACTGCATTGTTTTGGCTATAAAATATTCGTTTTAGCTCCGCTTTGACCCGTTCGAATTGCGTTAGATTCGTAGTTAAATTCTCTACATGTTAGTACCACTGTTACTGCAGTTTGAAACTTTTTATTTTTAGGCTTAGGTTTAATTAATTAAATTGCTATAGAAAATCGCCGTAAATTCGTAACTTGGTCGTTTAAGCTCTGATTTTCGTGATCTTCCTATCCATGTGCTGTAGCAAAACGTAGGTTCTGTTTTTAAATATTTTATTTTATTTTTGATCCGTTGGTGTACTGTTCTAATTAAAGGATTGTTTGCTTGTATGTTTGGAACCTGGATGTATGTTGTTGTGTGGTGTCGATCGAGCGCAGACGGTGTCGTGACCGTGGGTGATCCGTTTTACTCTGAGGAGCAGCAGGACCAGCAGGAGCAATTGGATCAACGCAAGTATAGCATTTGCGTTTTAATTCTATGACCATGATCTTGTGACTAGATTTAATATAAAGCAATAAATGATAATAATGACTTTTTAGCAACTTGAGGATTTATTCGTAAGTGATAACTGGGATGAAAGTGCAATCATGAGGGCTATGATGGCTCTGGCTTTAGTCAAGTATGAGTAATTTTTCTAGCTTGTTAGAGGTTACCCACGTGGCGCAAATAGGGGAGAGCAGACCGTGGATTCCCTACGTGTGGTAGAATCACACAGACTGACTACCGAGACCAAGCGGCCCTAACTTGTTAGACGAACCTTTGAAAGACATCATAGTGATCCCTTCCGACCTTCCTTGGGCGAAAAGGTAAATCATGACTCATGGGTAAAGATGTACAACCTCTGCAGAGTGTTAAAAACTGGTATACTAGCCGTGCTCACAGTCACGAGAGGCCTTCAGGATTCTTACATTAAGGGTGATGAATCTTGTTATGTTAAGAAACTCATTGTTTATTGTTTAATGCTCTATATTATTTATGTCACATTGATCATGAGACCGTGGGATCTATACAATCTAGTTGCTATACTTGCGGAGTTCGTCTTGGACTCACTCTTGCTATCTCCCCCACACCTCAGGAGAAGTATTGGGCTTGTGATCAACCAGTCAGTTGGATCCTGTAGAGTGAAGTTAGCATCCGAAGTTTGGAGTTAGCTTCCGTGGTTTGCTGCCTAAGGTTGTTTCTGATTTATTATGTACGTTATATTAATTTTATGTGTTGTCCTTTGATATTACCCCTTATTTGTAGCTATATGTGAGGTTTGTCTTCTAAAACTCACATATGGTGTATATCTGATTTTGTTCTTAAAATCGGGTGTTACACGTTTGCCCAATGCGGAAAAGGGAAAACACCCGCCACGGTTATTCTTTCTGCAGTAGTGAAACTAACTAGACAATAAAGATGCTAGTGAGATATGAAGAATTGAATATGAAGTTCATGTTTACTAATTTTTTTAGATAAAGGATATGTTATACACGGCTTCATCTATCAACTCATAGAATCAGGCCAATTATTACAAAGTACTGAAAAAAGCAAGTTTATAGCCGAACAATAAAGTTTTGACTAAGCATGACCAATATGTCTAAATGATAACCATCCATTAGAACCAAACAATTGTAAAGCTAACGACTCTAAATGTTGCCCAACAAGGGTTATTAGCTGATTCCGTAGATCGTCATGCCGCTGCAATCTTGCCCATTGCCGAAGCTAGTGTGTTCCCCTGAAAAGAATGCAAAAAGAATTTTGGTATACATTTGTAAAAAATGACCTCATTTTTTGTTATTCAAACTGCCCAACAAAGCGCAGAGGCTGTAGATAATAACAATGAGTTATACTTTTGTTCGTTGTTTTTTACCACCTATTAAAAAGGTCAAAAATATTTGGTGGGGGCAAAATTCCAAAAAGTAAATGTACAACACGCCACAAGAATTTAACATAAAAACAATCTAAAAAAAGATGAACTGAAGACTTAGAGTCTTGTTTTCTTTTTACTATGTTACCTATCTTTAAGAGGTTTATTTTTCCAACCAATGGAGGGGAAATATATAGTAGAGCCAAATTAGGCCCAAACCTCCCAGTCCAAGAGGCAAAGCACACATCCTATCCCTGATATTCGACCGTTGGCTATATAGCAAGAGTCATTTGCCAACATCTCAATAATAATTACTCCCTCTAGTCAAAATTTCTATAAAATTATTATTAGTTTTTTAGAGTTTAAAGGGCCTTGCCCCAGCCTTAGAATTAACCAAGACAAAAATGTTTACAGAATTCGTTTAATACCAGCATCAGCGCGGCTCAACATAGAGCACTGCAAAAGATAAGGAAAACACACGCCACCAGCAACCATTACTTAAGCCATGCCGAGTTGAACCGGACCAAGCTAAGCCACTTGTTTTCGTCCAACTTTCCATCCAGATCAGCGCAGTCAGCTGCTAGGCGATATATCCTTCACCTCAGCTAGGAGATCATGATGTTGTCAGTCATGATTCATCTCTCCCACTTGAGTCAGCCAGGCAGTTGATGTGATCTTGTGTGGCCAAGATTATCAACTTCTCCAATTTTTTGTTGAACTCCAGCAGCTTAAAATTATTATTAGTCGAAGTATGAATTTGACCATTATTTATTATTAAGCGAGCAACATATAAGACACAGAAACTTTAAATTATGAGAGTACGACAAATCTAGACAAATTATTCTTATATCATCAAACTATTTAAATAATTTAAAAAATCATTCACACGACGATCAAACTTTCACAAAGCGCTTATACATATTACTGTTGAATCTCATGCGTGTTAGTAAAGGCGTGTGTGTGTATATATATATATATATATATATATATATATATATATAAGTGCTATTCTACACCCTAGGTGTAGAATATTATTCTACACCGAACTGTTATACTGAACAAAATTCAGTATCATTCAGTATTCGTATTTCAGTATTGTTTAGTATTTCGTGGTCCTGAGTGTAGTATGAGATGATACTGAAGTTGTTCAGTACTGCTCAGTATTGTTTCTGCTCAGTTTTGACTTGCGGTGTACAATAATACACCTAGGGTGTAGAATAGCGCTGCCGTATATATATATATATATATATATATATATATATATATATATATATTTATATATATATATATATATATATATATATATTTATATATATATATATATATATATATATATATATATGATTCTTCTCGGATTGTAGACGTATTTGGCATACACGTCGTCTCTCTCGCTCTCTGTCCCTCTCTAGTAAGCCATTTCCGGGTTTTGCTGGTCTTAAAGTAATATTCGACGACATAGCATATTCAACAAATTAAAAGTGCGAGCTAGAAACACTTGAACACGCTTGGACCTTTTCTTCCCCAGGTGTCCTTACACGCATATATAGGGTGTTTAATTCATCTCAAAAGATTCTAGGTTTTAATTCATTATATTTTGCATAATAGAACTAAACATCATGCATGCAAAACTTCTGACAAAAAGTTGACAAAAAACACAAAAACATCTAGGAGGTCCACTAGTACACAGATGTACTATACAGGCGGTTCGCAACCCCTTTGTACATACGGATTGACGAACCGCCAGTGCCATTGGCCTGTGGAAATAAATGTTTCTACAAGCGGGTAACTAAGAACCACATGTAGAAATGCATTTCTACACGCGGTTCACATAACCAAACCGCATGTAGAAATGCATTTCTACAGGCGGTTCACATAACCAAACCGCATGTAGAAATGTATTTTACAAGCGGTTCTCATAAACAAACCGCCTGTGATAAGATTTTCCAATTTAACCCAATTTCCAAATTTTCCATGCAAACCCTATTTTTATATATTATATATATTATATAATATATATATATAATATACATAATATTGAAACTATGTAAGCCTAGAGGATCATGTCAACCAATGCAACATGCAATATATTTATATATACCATTACTTTGTACATAAAATTACATTAATTACAAAGATCACACATCAAGTTTTTTGTTTACAGACATATGAGATTTCACATCTGAAACCTCTGCTCTAATAACCCGATCGAGATAGCTTTAGCCTACTAATATCTCTTAGCGCTCTAAACTCAGGCTTTGCTAGGATGCTGGTCGGGTCGTGATATTTCCTTTCGGTGGGAATGGCTTCTCTTAAGAGAAAAGTGCAGAGGTCCTCAACTATGTTGTATAGAACAGCTTGAGTCACACTCTTCGTCTTTTCCAACTCATGTTGCTGCGGAGGAAGTTAGAAACATCATATATTTATAGTTCATAGCACATGCTTAGCAACAAAAAATAACACAATTATATAAATGACTATTAGAGTATTACCTTAGAAGGGTTAGTTACATATTTTCCGGTCTCTCTCATGAACTCGCAGA
Source organism: Sorghum bicolor (assembly GCF_000003195.3). Taxonomy (NCBI): domain Eukaryota; kingdom Viridiplantae; phylum Streptophyta; class Magnoliopsida; order Poales; family Poaceae; genus Sorghum; species Sorghum bicolor. The sequence continues at coordinate 33,539,319 of NC_012875.2, read as the reverse complement.
CGTAGAATCCACAGTGGACCGATCCAACTGGTTGCTTATTGCACTGATGTATGATGAAAAAGTGGATATTTATTAGTTGCAACATCGTCTTATGTATATTATATTTATAAAAAAGAAAGACAACTTATGATATTTTGATATGTACCGGCCATTTATAAAATAATCTCAATGGCTGCCCCGGTTCTGATGAATCGCACCTTCCACCTTTGATCTTATAATACGTATAGGCCCTATAGTATCGAATACACAATCCTCAAGTTATTCTGAAACTCTTATAAAAGTAGGTATGAATATTTAATTAACTCAGCTTACCGTTCCAAGTGTGTAATGAATTTTACATAACTTGAAGAGTCATAGTCTGCAGAGTCTAGGACTAGAACACGTCATAGACTAGGATTAATGAGGAGGCAGATCCAGTGGTCCCCGAGAGAATCGAATTTATGATGCAAGTGCCCATTGAAATTACTAATACGACGATGCATACAAACTGACACTTACCCATGTGTTAATAGATTTACACAGGCGGTTCATATAACTGAACCGCCTGTGTAAATGAACCATTTACACAGGCGGTTTTCTTAAAATAACCGCATGTACTGACCCTTTTATACAGACGGTTTTTAATTCTGGCCGTACAAATTTACAACACAGGCGCATTAAAATTAAAACCGCATGTGCAAATTTTTTACCCCCGCCGGCTTAGAGCATCTGTGTAATAGTGGTGGTGCCCACCTCCCACAACAACTGAACAAATTTGGCATTTTCAATAGAACTAAACACATCCATAGAAATTTTGATATTTTAGATTTTATTATTTCAAAATACATGATATTTTGTATTTTGCATCCATGTGGAACTAAACACACCCTATAGCTTATGAATCCTTTTGGATGCTTCCTTTATTTATTTGGCACACACAAGCAATGCAAGGCGCGCGTGTACGTCACCAGTTCACCATTGTTTGGCTAGACATCACGTCGCGAATCTAAGTACACAGTGGCCTCCCACAGGTCTGGATTCCTAACGGCCGGACGGCCGTTTTTACCTCGTGCCTCGTGCGAATGTGCGATCGATCGAAGGGACGAAGACCCCCGCAGCGGCAACCGACCGTGCAGTGTGTGTATACATCGTACAAACGATCGAGACGGCCGGCGCATTATTACCACGCGCGCTATACATGCTGCTTTATTAGGGCCCTTTTCACGTGATCGACGAACTTATCCTTGGTGGTCGACGGTGGATAGGGCTTGGAAACAGTCCGATGATGCAAACGTGTATAGGGATCAAAGGATGCTTATAGAAACGGGGCAAGAGTCTTACTCATCCTCAGTCCTAAAAAGAGTATGACTGATACTCGTTTCTCGAGTTAAAAATTTTAAAATTTAACAAAATCTATACAAACAAGTACAATTACTTATGTATATTTATAATACCAAATAAATCTTATTAGGTTAATTTTATATTTTGTTATAAACTTATTTAAAGACATGTTTATGGTATTTCCTATAAACTTTGGCAAACTTAATAGGAAATTTTATTTGACTTGATTTAATCTAGAATTATATTTTTTATGGACGGAGGAGTATGTACGTGTTACACACAACCTACAAAGAAATAAAGCAAGTCCACCTCTAAGTTTTCTATAGACGGCGAAAAGGAAAATTCTTATGTTGGTTCTGGGTAGACATCTAGATATATGTTGGGACCCTACGGAGATGATATATGTCGGCGTCAACCAAGGTGTCAATATCATGATGGGTAGGATCATCATCTGGATATCCCCAAACATTTAATAACCCACTAGTCTCTGATCATTCGTTAACTTATGAAACATGTAAACCACATACTAGTTTCTTAAACCCATGCACAATCTCACATCAAATGATAATATAGTTTTTCCTATTTATGGCCTGCGGTTTTAGGCACATATATGGTTTGTTTGGACATTATTTTGTGGTTGTTTGGGTCTCTAAAACATAAAACATGTTTTAGTTAAATGAGTTTTAATCACTTTTTTAGGAAATCAGCTTTAGCTAGCACTAGTACACAGATGCTCTAAGCCGACGGGGGTAAAAAATTTGCATAGGCGGTTTTAATTATAATACGCCTGTGTTGTAAATTTGTACGGCTAGAATTGAAAACCGCCTGTATAAAATGCTTAGTACAGGCGGTTATTGTAAGAAAACCGCCTGTGTAAATGATTCATTTACACAGGCGGTTCACATAACTGAACCGTCTGTATAAATGGTTCATTTACACAGACGGTTTAGTTATGTGAACCGCCTGTGTTAATAGATTTACACAGGTGGTTCCTTAAACAAACCGTCTGTGCTTTATCTTCTTATAAATACCCCCAACCCCCCTCCTTCCTCCTCGAGCAAAACTGTAGCTCGCATCCACCTTACATTGCAGCCCATCTTGGAGGTCCAGATTTTCCAAAATACAAGGGGGAGGTTTTGATCTTCATTTCTTGGAAGGAGGTGGCTAAGAAAGGTTAGTTGATGCCTCTAATGCCTCCTTTTGTGCCCTTTTGCTCAATTCGAGCTACTTTTTGGATCTAGGGTTTCACCATGAGAGGGAGAGAATAGAATAGCTAGGTATAGTCTATATTTGCTCAAATGAGGTTGCTTAAGATGGTTAGATGATGTCTCTCCTCTCTTCTTTTTTATGTTTCCTTCTCTAATTAGTGAATCCAAGAAATACATATGTAGTAGTTTCTATGAATGGTGTTTCCATGCTTGGGAAGAGAGAGAAAGATAAGTTTTCTTTTTAGTTTTTTAAACTATATTGTTTAATATGTTATTTTTTATGTAAATTGGATTTAATTATGCAATAAGCATTTTTCATGTATGAGTTTGCTTAAGATGTTGCCTCTCCTCTCACCATTTCCATGTTTCCTTCTCAAATTTATTTTAGTGATATAAATATATATATATTTAGTTTCCATCAACAGTGTTTTTGTACCTTGTCAATTTGATTTAGTTGTTAGGTGTTCTTTTTTGAATTATTACTTAGGGTTTTGTCTTTATTTTTGATACTTGTTTTACTTTTTCAATTTGATTTAATTGTTAGGTGTTATTTATTTTTGATAACAAATATTCCTAGACAATATTTCAATTAATTTACTAACTTTTCAATAGGTCATGATGGAGAGGTCCTTATGGATGTATAACTTATCAAGACTAGATCCATCATATATACCCGAGGTGCATAGGTTTATTGATGCCGCTAAGAACCATGCTTTGAGAACAAAGACGAAGCACATATATTGTCCATGCTACGACTGCAGAAATATTCTTCTATTTGAAGATACTGAAGTAATCATTTCTCATCTAGTCTGCCGAGGATTTATGAAGGATTACTTGATTTGGAAAAAGCATGTTGAGGGTTGCTCAGCGCCTTATACAGTTGGGGACCCAGCAAACATCGACACTGATGGTCTAGGCATGCCTGCTGATCAGTTTTTCCACGACACACCCCAGAGTGAACATGTTGTGCCAAATGTTACCGCTGGTGGATTTGCTGGGGGAAATGGTAGTGCAAGAACTCATGTCTTACCAAATGATATGGCTGCGGAAGATGTAGAATTCTTGGAGGCAATGTTGCGTCGTCATACTGAACCATCAATGTTATTAATGAAAGGGATGGAGGCCTTGAAGAAGGTAGCAGAAGAGCCTTTGTATGATGAGTCTAAAGGTTGTACCAAAGAGTTCACAACGTTGTGAGCTGTGCTAAAATTGTTGATGGCAAAAGCCAGGTATGGTTTGTCTGATGCTAGATTCGATGCGTTCTTAAGTACTATCGGCGATATGCTTCCAAAGGAGAACAAAGTGCCTGCTAACACGTACTATGCAAAGAAGCTGATCAGTCCGCTGACTATGGGTGTCAAGAAGATCCATGCATGTAGAAATCATTGTATCATATACCGAGGTGATGATTACAAGGACTTGGATAGTTGTCCAAAGTGTGGTGCAAGTCGGTACAAGACAAACAAAGACTATCGAGAGGATTGTGCTGCCTCCATGTGTAAAGCAGGGAAGAAGCAAAAGAAGGCCCAAAAGAACACCCAACAGAGTTCAAAACCCATGAGCAAAGATAAAGAAGAGGTTGACTATTATGTGCAGAAAAAGATTGCTACTTTAGTGATATGGTACCTTCCAGTGGTAGATCAACTGAGGAGTTTGTTTGCTAACCCTGAGGATGCAAAACTTATGAGTTGGCATGCTTCTAATGAGCACAAAAATGATGGCAAGCTTCGCCATCCAGCTGATGGAAAGCAGTGGCAAGATTTCAATGACAACCACCGAGACTTTGCCAGCGAACCAAGGAATATTAGGTTCACACTGCGTACAGATGGAATGAATCCATTTGCTGAGAGGAGCAGCAAGCATAGCACATGGTCGGTGATTCTCACCATCTACAACCTCCCTCCATGGTTGATGCAGAAGCAAAAATACCTTTTGCTAACCATACTTATCTCTGGACCAGTCTAACCTAGAGTTGACATGGATGTTTTCTTGGAGCCATTGATGGAGGAGATGAAAATGTTATGGGAAAAAGGTGTTCAAATGTTGGACAAGTATCGCAAAGATTCATTCACACTAAGAGCAATTATTTTTGTTACGATCAATGATTACCCTGCTCTCTTTATTTTATCAGGGCAATTCAAGGGAAAGGTTGGTTGCATGGTGTGCATAGATGGAACCAATTACGTGTCCCTTAATGCATCTAAGAAGATAGTGTACATGAGGCACAGATGCTTCTTATCGAAAGGACACAAGTACCGCCTGAAAAAGATGGCGAAGTACTTTGACTATAATGATGAAAGGAACTCAAATGCACCAATAGGTAATAGCAAAGGCCATAGAATTTTCAAAATAGTGAGCAACATTAAATTTGTGTTTGGAAAGAAGACAAAGTATGGAAAAACAAGAAAGGATGTCAAATCAACTCCAAGGGCAACATTCAAGAAGTAGTCCATTTTCTTCGAGTATTTGCCATACTGGAAAGACTTGGATGTACGACCCGCGATCGATGGTATGCACGTCTAGAAGAATGTGTTCGAAAGTCTAATTGGTACATTGGTAGACATCAAGACCAAGACAAAGGAAGGACTCAATTCACGCTTTGACATGGTGCAGTTAGGCATAAAAAAAGAGCTTCATCCTATTCTTCAAGAAAATGGGAAGTACCATCTCCCAGCAGCAAGCTACAACCTCAACATAGATGAGAAACATGCGATGTGTGAGTGGTTGAAGAAATTGAAAGTCCCATCTGGATTCTGCTCTAGCATATGGAGTTTTGTGTCAATGAAAGACCTAGCACTCACCAACTACAACTCACATGATTGTCATGTCATGCTGACTACTTTCCTCCCTATTGCAATAAGGGCTATAAATCCAGTATTCTTAAAGATGGAAAGCACACGATTGTGCTACTTTTAGAACAAGATCACACAAAAGGTAATTGACCGTGATGAGTTAGAATCCCTTCAGGAATTCACAGTGGAAACAATGTCACAGTTTGAGATGTATTCCCCCTATCATTCTTTGATATCATGGTGCACCTTGTGGTGCACTTGGTTCCAAAATATAGGCATTGGGTCCCATGTTCCTGCATGAAATGTGGATGTACGAGCGTTTTATTTCAATACTAAATGGCTATGTATCAACTCGTGCTCGTCCCGAGGCGTCCATGATAGAGGGGTATTGTACCGAAGAGGAGATTGAGTCTAGAGGACCATTCTGCAATAATGTCCTAAAAGACCAAGTTGCAATAGGTTTGCCTCCATCAAGACATGAGGGTAGGCTACATGGATGTGGGAGGATTGGATGGAAATCATTCATCCCACCAGATTACAATACAGTACTTGAGGCACATCACAACATCTTACATCAGCTCTCGATAATGGAACATTTGACTGAACAACACATGAATGAGCTTCGAGAACATAATCCTAGGCAAACAGACGATTGGGTAATGAAGTAACACAAGAAACAGTTGTACACATGGCTAAGGGAGCAGGACATTCCATATGGAGAAACAATTTAGAAATAAACCATCAAGGCTTTGACATCTGGACCATCACGCCAAGTCATAACATGGCAAACCTATGACATAAGTGGATTCACATTTCATACCAAGTCCAAAGACCAAAAGAGCTTGACACAAAATAGTGGTGTTTGATGCGAGGCCATAGACGACAAAACTGGTGATATTATTACATACTTTGGCTTCATCGAGGACATATGGGAACTAGACTTTGGTACATTTTAGATCCCCGAGTTTCAATGTCAATGGGTTGAAGATAAACATGTCGCAGTGGATAATTATGGGGTCAGAGTTCTTGATCTAAGTAAGGTGGGATATAAAGATGACCCGTGGATCCTTGCTAATCGTGCTGCACAGGTTTTCTATGCTGAACAGATCCTTTCTAAGAATGAGAAGAAAAGTACTGACAAACTGAAGCATGTAGTTTTTCCAGGAAAGCAACAAGCAGTTGGAGTTGACGGTGTATCGTATCGGGAGGATTTTAACCAGTTCAGTGATATGTCCCTCTTTGTGGACCATCCTGTGAAGATAAAAAATATTGAGCGAAGCATCCCATAGAGTTCTTTGCCATGGGTGCGCCCTGATGGACAGAGAAGAATAGTAGCAACCTAGATTGTATCTGTGATTCATCATGTAAACTCTGGTCAAATGTCCTATGTATGAAATGTATGTAAATCTCACAGAAACTTTATGAAACTATATGTGAGATCTCTGGATTTAGAACTACACTTTTGTAACGCTTTATCAAATGCAAAAATGTCCTATGTATGAAATGTATATCTTCATGAGTGGAACAAACTTTGTATTCATGACTTTTTGAGTTGGGGACGTCTCGGGTTTTGAAAACGTGTCTGTAGCTGTGGAAATCTGAAATTTCAAAATTTGAGTGTCCAAACTCTCTCAGATGAAAAGTTGACCATTACACACAATGTGTATCTTGATGAGCTAGACAAACTTTGTATTCATGACTTTTGTATCTGAGACTACCAAGGGTCCGGTCAAAGTGACTTTTCAGAAAAATCCAAGATTTGACTTGGTCAAACTAGGTCAAACTAGGCACTAAATGACCTCAAATGAAAAACTTTTGAATACATGGGTGTTAGAGCTCCTCAAGATACACATTCCATACATAGGATATTTTGGCATTTAGGAAAGGATTGGTTAACTCTAGTCACAAAGTCTTGAATCTCACACAAACTTTATGAAACTATATGTGAGACTTGTGGATTTAGAACTACACTTTTGTAACGTTTTGTTAAATGCAAAAATATCCTATGTATGAAATGTATATCTTGATGAGTGGATCAAATTTTATATTCATGACTTTTCGAGTTGGGGATGTCTCGGGTTTCGAAAATATGTGTGTAGCTATGGAAATCTAAAATTTCAAAATTTGACTTGGTCAAACTAGGCACTAAATGACCTCAAATAAAAAAGTTTTGAATACAGAGTAGTTAGAGCTCATCAAGCTCTACCTTTCACACAATATGCAATATGCATTTGAAATTTAAAATAATATAAAAATAATATATAGGTGTGAAACAATATAATTATATTATAATATTATTATACAAATAATATATAAACAATATAATTATGTTACAAATATAGAATATAGAAATAATTATATTAAAATATCATTATATTATAATATCAATATGCAATAAAAAATTATAAATAATAATAATAATAAAAAAATTACAAAATTCTTTGTACATGCGGGTGGTATTGACCACCGCGTGTATAGTGCTATTTATATAGGCGGTGGTCAATGCCAACCGACACTAGAAATCATTTTCTACAGGCGGTTGGCATTGAGCACCGCCTATATAAATAGCACTATACACGCGGTGTTCAATACCACCCGCATGTACAAAGAATTTCGAAATTTTTTTATTATTATAATTATTTATAATTTTTTATTGCATATTGATATTATAATATCAAAGCCATTTAAGTAGATTTATTTCAATATTCCACATTTGTAACATAATTATATTGTTTATATATTATTTGTATAATAATATTATAATATAATTATATTGTTTCACACCTATATCTTATTTTTATATTATTTTAAATTTCAAATGCATATTG